>NC_043989.1:22710166-22902666 GCF_902150065.1 Myripristis murdjan
AGAACATGGCAATTAGTGATATTAACTGTGAAAATTAATGTGTTATTTTATCGGCATCCGTCATACATTTTAAATAGCCTACATCGAAGATGACATTTTATAGACTGCTGTGTCTTTGAAACCAATCTTCAGTTTCCCACTTATTGGATAATAGACGCGGATGCTGTGCACCAATAGCATGCAGCATTGTACAAAGAGATCTACTCCCTCCCCCTTTCAGCCTCGGCACCCTAAACACCTACAATGCAAACGCTGGACGGGAGAGGATGATACGCTTATACGCTCGGAGGTTAAACCGAATTTCTTTATTTTAGCTCTTGTCATGAACAAAGTTTTTTTTTTTCTTTCTTTTTTGGATGTGTGTTTTGGAATATAGCTTTCTCCCTGGAAATGGATTTTGACTATTTAGTCTTCGTTTCTATCGATGGCAAATAATGTGTTCTAAGGGACCTGGCATGACAAAGAGAATGAGATACCGAGTGTGGAAGTGGCAGTCTGTTTGCTGGTATCATTTCTTTCTCTTGTGGAGTACAATAGACGGACAGGCTCGATACACCATCCCGGAGGAAATGAAACAAGGTTCTGTTGTAGGAAATTTAGCCAAAGATCTGGGTTTGGGAATTTCACAGATTTTTGAGCGCAAGCTGCGTGTCGCCTCTGAGGCTGGGAAGCAGTATTTCAGTGTGAATGCGGGGAAGGGCGAATTGTTAGTGAATGAGAGAATAGACAGAGAGGCTTTGTGCGGACAAAGTGTCAGCTGTGTGTTGTCTCTTCAGGTAGTCATCGAGAAACCGTTACAGTTATATCGAGTTGAAGTAGAAATACAAGATATTAATGATAATTATCCGAGCTTCCCCTCAAAAGATGTAACATTAGAAATTGCAGAGTCTACAGCAGCAGGGGCATATTTTCCATTGGAAAGTGCACAAGATCTTGATGTTGGAGTTAACTCAGTGAGGTCGTATTCTTTGAGTAAAGACGACGTTTTTAGCTTAAGGACAAAAAATGTTTCTGGTGGGAGAAAAGTCCCAGAGCTAGTCCTGTCTAAATCTCTTGACCGAGAGAAAAAGGCTCAGCATAAGCTTCAGTTGACAGCACTTGACGGGGGAAATCCAGTAAGATCAGGAACCTCTCAAATAACCATAAATGTGCTTGATAATAATGATAATTTTCCAGTATTTGAGAAAAACGTTTACAAAGTTTCTATGGGTGAAAATAGTGTATATGGTACACCAGTCGTTAAACCAATTGCAAAAGACATTGATGACGGTGCAAATGGAGAGGTAGAGTATTCATTTGGATCGCACACACCAGACACTGTCCTGTCTTTATTTAATATCGACTCATTAACAGGAGAAATATTTCTCAAAGGGAAATTAGATTTTGAAACAAATACAAATTATGTAATAGACATTAGCGCTAAAGACAAAGGAACGCCTAGAATGGAGGGACATTGCACAATTCAATTAGAAGTGTTAGATGTTAATGATAATGCCCCAGAAATTGTTTTAACCTCGCAGCCAAACTCTGTGCCTGAAGATGCCCCGAGTGGAACAGTCATAGCTTTGATCAGTGCAAAGGACCTTGACTCTGGTGATAACGGTAAAGTGACATTAAAAATCCCAAGGGGTTCAACATTTAGCCTAAAACCTTCATTCTCTAATAATTACGCATTAGTTACTAACGGTGTTTTAGACCGAGAGAGCGTTTCAGAGCATAGTGTTGAGATTACAGCCACTGATTCGGGCTCTCCTCCCCTATCTAGTAAGAAAACTGTACCTGTCACCATCATTGATGTGAATGACAACCCTCCTGTTTTCACTCAGCCCTATTACAACGTGTATTTAAAAGAGAATGGGGTACCAGGCTCTATTCTCTACTCAGTATCAGCATCTGACCTGGATCTAGGTGAAAACGCTAAACTTTCCTACTCCATCTTGGACTCTAAAGTACAGGGAGTGTCTGTGTCCTCCTACGTCTACATCAACTCTGATAATGGCAGCATCTACAGCATGCACTCGTTTGACTATGAGAAACTGAAGGTGTTTCAGATTCAGGTGCAGGCAAAAGACCAGGGCTCTCCGTCTCTGAGCAGCAACGCCACTGTCCATGTTTTTATCCTGGATCAGAACGACAATGCCCCCATTGTCATTTACCCCTCCTCCGCTGCCCTGGGCTCCCTCTCTCATCAGAGGATGCCCCGCTCCGCTAAAGCGGGACACCTGATTACCAAGGTGACAGCCGTGGACGCCGACTCGGGCCATAACGCCTGGATCTCCTATAAGCTGGCGGAGGCCACAGACGCTTCTCTGTTCACTGTCAATCTTTACACGGGGGAGGTGAGGACTAAACGCGCCGTCTCTGAGCAGGACGACTCCTCTCAGAGGCTGCTTATAGAGATCAAGGACGACGGGGAACCGGTCCAGTCCGCCACGGTCACGGTGTCCGTCCTGCTAGAGGACGGCCTCCATGAACCCATCTTGGACCTCCGACAGAAAACAGCCGAGCCCAGCAAGAAAAACGGCAGAATCACCCTTTATTTGATTCTCTCTCTGGCCTCGGTGTCTGTGCTGTCTCTGATGACTTTTCTCATCTTAGCTGTTAAGTGTATCAGGAACAGCAGAAGCAGCGGCAGTTGCTGCATGAGACGGAGCGACTGTGACGACTACAAGAACCCCAACAGAAACCTGCAGATTCAGCTCAACACTGACGGACCTATTAAGTACGTGGAGGTCCTGGGAGGAGACATGTTGTCTCAGAGTCAGTCCTTCAGGTCCTGTATGTCTCCCATGTCAGAGTACAGTGACTTCACCTTCGTTAAGCCCAGCAGCACCACTGACTTTAAGGAGATGATCAGTGTCCTGGATGCGTCTTTACCCGACAGCACCTGGACCTTTGAGAGTCAACAGGTGAGAATGAACAAGATGTGCAATGTTAAACAAATTTTCTTCCATTGCGTAAGATCTTCGTTTGTGGCCTAAACAAAACATTGTAACGTCACAATGAAAACTCTTAACTCTTTCCTTTCAAAATAGTAAAGCGTAAGAGTTATGTCAGTATGGTGCTTTGATTTGAATGAAATTTTATTCGTTCATGAGGTGCGTTATTCTTCGTCTTCTTCTAATCCTTCTTCTTATTATTATATAATCTGGACGTATTGATGTCTATGCCACAATGATAGCACAGTCTGCGACACTCGACATCTGATATGGTGGTTATTGATTTTAGGCGTTGTTTAAGTGTCCCTGATATTGTAACTAAACTCTTGATGAGACTCTTTGTTTTCATTGTCATTTAGCCTATTAATTTTTTTTTTTTTTTTTTTTTTTTTTTTTTTTTTTAATCTTATGGAGACTTACGTAATTTCTTAGCATATCTTTGATTGATATTCAAACGAATTAAGTCCTTTGATTAAAATTCAAGTGAATTAAATCCTTTTAATTAAAGATGTCAGAATTTTATACTTTAAAATTTTACTCATGAATGATTTTTACTGCTCAGTATTTCCAAAAGACTAGTAACTTGTATTTTGCAAAACGAATACAGGCTAATGCATTTCATCAGCGAAAAGGTTTCGGGCATCCAAGTGACTGCAGTAATATTCTGTGGTGAATACTGACTTTTTTGGCAGTACTTATTTTGAAAAGTAGGTGTCAAGTGTATACTGAATTTTAGAATGAACTCCTTTACATATGATACGGATTTTTTCAGTTACTACTTTGCTCTTATTTCATCTAAATGCAGTTTTTTCACACTATGATTGCTTATCAGTAATGTTTCTACTGTGAAAGGATACAGTCCTACAAGAGGCTGTAGTGACTTTAAGAGTACTGTTCACTTTCTCTGTGATTGGATAATGTAAGTGGAAGCTGTGCACCAATAAAATGCAGAGCTGTACAAAGAGATCTACCCCATCCCCCATTCAGTCTCACCATTGTAACCCCTCATAATGCTCAGAGCTGGAAACCGGGAGATGCGCTCATCCCAACGTATCCGTAATTTGATCATTTTAGTACCCATTATTTGGGTTGTATTGAAATATTCATTCTGACGATGGATTTTGAGGTTGAACCCCTTCTAAGCTATATTTCGATGGCTCCTAAAATATTGTAACGGATCAGGAATGACCACAAGAATGGGATACAGAAACGGGAGATGGCACGCTCTTTGGTGGGACTTTTTCTTTCTCTTGTGGAGTACAATATACGGACAGACTCGCTACACCATCCCGGAGGAACTGAAACAGGGTTCTGTGGTAGGAAATCTAGCCAAAGATCTAGGTTTGGGACTATCAGAGATTTTTGACCGTAAGCTGCGTGTCGCCTCTGAGGCTGGGAAGCAGTATTTCAGTGTGGATGCAGGGAAGGGTGAGCTGGTGGTGCATGAGAGAATAGACAGAGAGGCTTTGTGTGGACAAAGCGCCAGCTGTGTGTTGCCTTTGCAGGTTGTCATAGAGAATCCACTACAGCTATTCCGGATAGAAGTGGAAATAAGAGACGTAAACGATAATTCACCCAATTTCCTCACCAAAGAACGGAATTTCAAAATTGCAGAGCTGACCGCAGTAGGTGTGCGTTATCCTTTGGAGACCGCACAGGACCTCGACGTGGGTAGTAATTCATTAAAATCGTACAGCCTGAGTAAAGATGAATGCTTTAGTCTGAAAATAAAGGAGATTGCTGGTGGAATAAAGGTGCCAGAACTAGTATTAGAGAAACCGCTTGACAGAGAAAAACAAAGTGTCCATGAGCTACTATTGACAGCTTTAGACGGCGGCAATCCTGCAAAAACTGGAACGTCAAAGATTATAGTTACCGTCCTGGACAACAATGATAATGTCCCTGTTTTCAAGAATTCATTGTATAAAATATCTGTGAATGAAAATAATCCAAGTGGCTTTTTGCTCGCAAAACTGGAGGCAACAGATGCAGACGAGGGTGTTAATGGAGAGGTTCAATACGCATTTGCTGAGCACACGCCACAGTCGTTACTGTCTATTTTTCAGATAAACTCAGTAACAGGAGAGTTATTTCTAATAGGTGAGTTAGATTATGAAAGCGACGCGACACATGCAATAGATGTCACTGCAAAAGATAAAGGAATTCCTGAAATGGAAGGTCACTGTCGTGTGCAAGTGGAAGTAGTAGACGTAAATGATAACGCTCCAGAAATTGTTCTCACTTCAAAACCCAGCGCAATACGCGAGGATGCACCTAGTGGGACAGTAGTGGCTTTACTCAGTGCCCGGGATCTTGATTCTGGTGATAACGGTAAAGTGACATTACAGTTACCCAAAGGGTCCCTCTTTACTCTAAAACCTTCATTTTCTAATAGTTTTGCACTTGTTACCAACACTGTATTAGACCGAGAGAGCCTCCATGAATATGATATTGAGATAACAGCCACTGATTCAGGCTCTCCTCCCCTGTCTAGTAAAAAAACTATTCCTGTCACCATCACTGATGTGAATGACAACCCTCCTATTTTCACTCAACCCTCATATAATGTGTATTTAAAAGAGAATGGTTTGCCAGGTTCCATTCTTTATTCGGTATCAGCATCTGACCTGGATTTAGGTGAAAACGCTAAAATTTCCTACTCCATCCTGGACTCGAAAGTACAGGGAGTGTCTGTGTCCTCTTATGTCTACATCAATTCTGATAATGGCAGCATCTACAGCATGCACTCGTTTGACTATGAGAAACTGAAGGTGTTTCAGATTCAGGTGCAGGCAAAAGACCAGGGCTCTCCGTCTCTGAGCAGCAACGCCACTGTCCATGTTTTTATCCTGGATCAGAACGACAATGCCCCCATTGTCATTTACCCCTCCTCCGCTGCCCTGGGCTCCCTCTCTCATCAGAGGATGCCCCGCTCCGCTAAAGCGGGTCACCTGGTTACCAAGGTGACAGCCGTGGACGCCGACTCGGGTCATAACGCCTGGATCTCCTATAAGCTGGCGGAGGCCACAGACGCCTCTCTGTTCACTGTCAATCTTTACACGGGGGAGGTGAGGACTAAACGCGCCGTCTCTGAACAGGACGACTCCTCTCAGAGGCTACTTATAGAGATCAAGGACGACGGGGAACCGGTCCAGTCCTCCACGGTCACGGTGTCCGTCCTGCTAGAGGACGGCCTCCATGAACCCATCTTGGACCTCCGACAGAAAACGGTCGAGCCCAGCAAGAAAAACGGCAGAATCACCCTTTATTTGATTCTCTCTCTGGCCTCGGTGTCCGTGCTGTCTCTGATGACTTTTCTCATCTTAGCTGTTAAGTGTATCAGGAACAGCAGAAGCAGCGGCAGTTGCTGCATGAGACGGAGCGACTGTGACGACTACAAGAACCCCAACAGAAACCTGCAGATTCAGCTCAACACTGACGGACCTATTAAGTACGTGGAGGTCCTGGGAGGAGACATGTTGTCTCAGAGTCAGTCCTTCAGGTCCTGTATGTCTCCCATGTCAGAGTACAGTGACTTCACCTTCGTTAAGCCCAGCAGCACCACTGACTTTAAAGAGATGATCAGTGTCCTGGATGCGTCTTTACCCGACAGCACCTGGACCTTTGAGAGTCAGCAGGTGAGCACGAAATAGTAGTACACTTTCTTGTAAGTTCTCTGCTTAATCATTTCTTAATCTTTAATAGTCTATCTTTTGATTGCGCAGCGCACCGCTTTACTGATTTAGGCAGTGTGCTGATTTGACAAACTAGGATATAGCTTATCGCTCTGCTTTTCGGTTTCATGTATTAACCATTTTGGCCTTGGTGAGTTTGTGTATGTGTGTCACCATACAAACATTTAAAAGTGAATAGTGTTGAAATATATTACATGATATCACAATGAGACTATCTTCTCAGGACTCCTCAGACAACTGCGTCTTAGTTAGAAAGGAAATAAAAAAAAAAAATCTAAATGTTCATTTCCGTCATACAGTCCTTCAAAAATCATTGACAAAAATGAACCGTTTCTGTATGTTATGGCTTTGTATCATTAAAGCTAATCTTGATTTATGTTTATGAAAATTAGTTTAATGTCCCTACTTTTTCCTGCTGTCACATGCATTACACTGGTTTGGAATAGCTCGTTTGTTCCTTATTGTTTCTTTTCGGCTATGTGAATGTGCCTCTTTTAAAAAAGAAAATGAATAGCCATTTTTCAAGTACCGCAGCCTCAGAAAGCGTCATCAAATGAATGGGCTAATATTTGTGATAGCACTACGGATAATCTACTTACAATAGCTTGCTATTATCATTAAAAATGACGTGAACTTTAACTTTTTTTTAATACTTCCACCATGTACTTGTGATTTCATTCATGATTAATGAGCTGGTAAATGGACAATAATGTCAGTTTCGTTTGTTACACCATTTGTACTACTACTGTAACTGTATTAATAGAAAATATTATTTTGTAAGATGTCCGTAGGAAAAAAAATGGCCACTCATAATATTAGGCTATCTCTACCGTAAATCATTGTCTTGTAATCGGATTCAATTTTACGTGAATTAATTTGCTGATGGCATGCTGCAAAAGGCATTTCAAAATGTCATTCACACAGGCTTTAAATGAATCGAGGCTGATTTGCTTTCTCTGAAAGCACTGCTCAGCCTTCCCTCGTATTGGATGGTAGTGACAGATCATGTGCACCAATAGCAGAGAGAACTGTACAAAGAGATCTACTCTCTCCCCCCTATGCATCAGCAGCGTAACACTTTCAATGCAAAGACCAGGGGGAGAGATGGATAAAGCCCCAAACACTTGGAATTTAAACATAATGTCATCATTGTTGCTTCTGTCATAAACAAATATGTGGATCTTTGTTTTTGAATGTGTTCCTCTCTTTTGCAATGGATTTAATCTTCAGCATGCTCGATGAGAAATAATGCATTCTACATTCTAACGGATCTGGGATGACAAAGAGAATGGGACACAGAGACTGGAGATGGCAGGCTGTTTGGTGGCATCTTTTCTTTCTCTTGTGGAGTACAATAGACGGACAGACTCGATACACCATCCCGGAGGAACTGAAACAGGGTTCTGTTGTAGGGAATTTAGCCAAAGATCTGGGGTTGAGGGTATCAGAAATTTTTGATCGTAAGCTGCGCGTCGCCTCTGAGGCTGGTAAGCAGTATTTCAGTGTGGATGCGGGGAAGGGCGAGCTGATGGTGAATGAGAGAATAGACAGAGAGGCTTTATGCGGACAAAGCGCCAGCTGTGTTCTACCTCTGCAAGTTGTTCTAGAGAACCCACTGCACCTGCATCGAATGGAAGTAGAAATAAGAGACATTAACGACAATTCTCCGAGTTTCAAAACAACAGAACGGGCATTAAAAATAGCGGAGTCTACAGCCTCCGGCATTCGTTTTCCTTTAGAGACCGCACAGGACCTCGACGTGGGTAGTAATTCAGTAAAGTCGTACACTCTAACTAAAGACGAATGTTTTAGTTTGAAAATGAAAGATTTGTCCGGTGAGAGAAAAGTTCCAGAGCTAGTACTGGAGAAACCTCTTGACAGAGAAAAACAAAGTGTCCATGAGTTATTATTGACAGCTTTGGACGGGGGTAATCCTGTCAAAACTGGAACGTCAAAAATAATAGTAACTGTTCTGGACAATAACGACAATGTGCCCGTTTTCAAAAAGGCACTGTATAAAATAGCTGTGGCTGAGAATAGTGAAAGTGGCTCTTTGCTAGTTAAAGTTGAAGCAACAGACGCAGATGAGGGTGTGAATGGAGAGGTTGAATATGCATTTGCTGAGCACACACCACAGTTGTTGTTGTCTATTTTTCAGATAAACTCAGCAACAGGGGAAATTTTCTTAATAAGGGGATTAGATTATGAAACCAGTGCGACACATGAAATAGATATTACTGCAAAAGATAAAGGAATTCCTGAAATGGAAGGTCACTGTCGTGTGCAAGTGGAAGTAGTAGACGTGAATGATAACGCTCCAGAAATTGTTCTCACTTCAAAACCCAGCGCAATACGGGAGGATGCACCTAGTGGGACAGTAGTGGCTTTACTCAGTGCCCGGGATCATGACTCTGGTGATAATGGTAAAGTGACATTACAGCAGCCCAAAGGTTCTCCTTTTGACCTTAAGCCATCCTTTTCTAATAATTACGCACTGGTTACAAGCGGTGTTTTAGACCGCGAGAGCTTCTCAGGGTACAAAATTGCGATAACAGCCACTGATTCAGGCTCTCCTCCCCTTTCTAGTAGGAAAATTATTTCTGTCACCATCACTGATGTGAATGACAATCCCCCTGTGTTCACTCAACCCTCATATAATGTGTATTTAAAGGAAAATGGGGTACCAGGCTCCATTCTTTATTCGGTATCAGCATCTGACTTGGACTTTGGCGAAAATGCCAAGATTTCCTACTCCATCTTGGACTCTAAAGTACAGGGAGTATCTGTGTCCTCCTATGTCTATATCAACTCTGATAACGGCAGCATCTACAGCATGCACTCATTTGACTATGAGAAACTGAAGGTGTTTCAGATTCAGGTGCAGGCAAAAGACCAGGGCTCTCCGTCTCTGAGCAGCAACGCCACTGTCCATGTTTTTATCCTGGACCAGAACGACAATGCCCCCGCTGTCATTTACCCCTCCTCCGCTGTCCTGGGCTCCCTCTCTCACCAGAGGATGCCCCGTTCCGCTAAAGCGGGACACCTGGTTACCAAGGTGACAGCCGTGGACGCCGACTCGGGCCATAACGCCTGGATCTCCTATAAGCTGGCGGAGGCCACAGATGCTTCTCTGTTCACCGTCAATCTTTACACGGGGGAGGTGAGGACTAAACGCGCTGTGTCCGAGCAGGACGACTCCTCTCAAAGGCTGCTTATAGAAATCAAGGACGACGGGGAACCGGTCCAGTCCGCCATGTTTACGGTGTCCGTCCTGCTAGAAGACGGCCTCCATGAACCCATCTTGGACCTCCGACAGACAACGGCCGAGCCCAGCAAGAAAAACGGCAGAATCACCCTTTATTTGATTCTCTCTCTGGCCTCGGTGTCCGTGCTGTCTCTGGTGACTTTTCTCATCTTAGCTGTTAAGTGCATCAGGAACAGCAGAAGCAGCGGTAGTTGCATGAGACGGAGCGACTGTGACGACTACAAGAACCCCAACAGAAACCTGCAGATTCAGCTCAACACTGACGGACCTATTAAGTACGTGGAGGTCCTGGGAGGAGACATGTTGTCTCAGAGTCAGTCCTTCAGGTCCTGTATGTCTCCCATGTCAGAGTATAGTGACTTCACCTTCGTTAAGCCCAGCAGCACCACTAGCTTAAAGGAGATGATCAGTGTGCTAGACGCGTCATTACCCGACAGCACCTGGACCTTTGAGAGTCAGCAGGTGAGCACGAAACACTAGTACACTTTCTTTAAAGTTCTCTGCTTAATCATTTCTTAATCTTTAATAGTCTATCTTTTGATGGCGCAGTGTACCGCTTTACTGATTTGGGCAGTGAGCTGATATAACAAATTAGGATATAGCTTATCGCTCTGCTTTTCGGTTTCATGCTTATCTCTTGACAATCGTATTAAGTATTTTGGGCTTTGTGAGTGTGTGTATGTGTGTGTGTGTGTCACCATACAAACATTTAAAAGTGATTTATATTCATAATGTATTATATGACATCATAATGAGACTATCTTCTCAAGACTCCTTAGACAACTGCGTCTTATTTAGAGAGGAAAGAAAAAATCGAGATGTTAATTTCTGTCTTACAGTCTTTCAAAAAAAAAAAAAAAAAAAAACATTGACAAAACTGAACTGTTTCTGTATTTTATGGTTTTGTTTCATTAACGCTAGAGGTAATTTCTGTTTATGAAAACGAGTTCACTCTCCCTGCTGTTTCCTGCTGTCAGATGCATTACACTGGTTTGGAATAGCTCGGTTGTTTCTTCTTGTTTCTTTTCGGCTTCGGGAATGTGCCTTTGTTAAAAAAGAATACGAATATCCATTTTTTAGGTACCACAGCCTCGGAAAGCGTCACCAAATGAATGGGCTAATATATGTCATAGCACTTAGGGATAATGTACTTACAGTAGTTTTTCAGTATCAGTAAAAAAAAAAAAATAATAATAATAATAATAGTAGTAGTAGTAGTAATAATAATAATAATAATAATAGTAATAATCCGCGCACTATACCTTTTTAAATAAATCCACCATATATCTGTGATTTCATTCGTGATTAATGAGCTGGTAGAGGAACAATAATTTCAATTTCTTTTGTTACACCATTCGTACTATTTATGTGATTGTAATAATATGAAACGTTATTTTCTAAGACGTCCGTATCAAAAAAGAAAAAAAAAAGTTGACCACTCAAAATATTATTTCAACCGTAAAATCATTGTCTTGTGAGCAGATTAATTTTATTTTATTCATTTGCTGATGGCATGCTGAAAATGGCATTTCAAAATGTCATTCACACAGGCTTTAAATGAATCGAGGCTGATTTGCTTTCTCTGAAAGCACTGCTCAGCCTTCCCTCGTATTGGATGATAGTGACAGATCATGTGCACCAATAGCAGAGAAAACTACAAAGAGATCTACCCCTTCCCCCTATGCATCAGCAGCGTAACACTTTCAAAGCAACGAGCAGGAGGAGAGAAGGATAAAGCCTCAAACACTTGGAATTTAAACAGAATGTCATCATTGTTGCCTCTGTTATAAACAAATATGTGAATCTTTGTTTTTGAACGTGTTCTTCTTTGCAATGGATTTTAACGTTAACGTGGAAGTTTCTCTCGATGGGAAATAACGCATTCTAACGGATCCGGGATGACAAAGAGATTGGGATACAGAGACTGGAGATGGCACGCTCTTTGGTGGCATCATTTCTGTCTCTTGTGGAGTGCAATAAACGGACAGATTCGCTACACCATCCCGGAGGAACTGAAACAGGGTTCTGTGGTAGGAAATCTAGCCAAAGATCTGGGATTGGGACTATCAGAGGTTTTTGACCGTAAACTGCATGTCGCCTCTGAGGCTCGTAAGCAGTATTTCAGTGTGGATGCGGAGAAGGGCGAGCTGGTGGTGAATGAGAGAATAGACAGAGAGGCTTTATGCGGACAAAGCGCCAGCTGTGTTCTACCTCTGCAAGTTGTCACTGAGGACCCGCTACAATTACACAAAATTGAGGTTGAAATAAGAGACATTAATGACAATTCACCAAGTTTCCTTACAAATAATTTATCTTTAAAAATTGCCGAATTAGCAGCAGTTGGAACCCGCTTTCCTTTGGAGAGCGCCTTGGACCCCGATGTTGGAAGCAATTCACTCAAATCTTATAGTCTTAGTAAAAATGAATGTTTTTCCCTCAAAATGAAGGAAATAGAAGGTGGTAAGACTGTTCCCGAAATTGTTTTAGACAAGCATCTGGATCGAGAGAAAAAACCTATTCATAACCTATTACTAACAGCATTAGATGGAGGAAACCCTGTAAGATCGGGAACCTCACAAATAACCATTACCGTGCTTGATATAAATGATAACTTTCCAGTCTTTGATAAAAACGTTTACAAAGTAACCTTAGACGAAAAGAGTATTAAGGGTGCTGTTATCGCCAGGCCCAAAGCAACAGATGCAGATGAGGGCTCTAATGGTGAAATTGAATACTCATTTGGTGTCCGAACACCGGATTCTGTATTGTCATTATTTGAGATTAATTCTTTGACAGGTGAAATCATTCTAAAAGGTGATTTGGACTATGAGACTACATCTTCACATGGCATTGATATAACTGCAAAAGATAAAGGAAGCCCTGAAATGGAGGGCCACTGTCGCGTGCAGGTAGATGTAGTAGATTACAACGATAATGCTCCAGAAATTGTTATCACTTCTCAACCGAAACCAGTCCGCGAGGATGCAGCGAGTGGCACAGTAGTAGCTTTGATCAGTGCAAGAGATCTTGACTCTGGTGATAACGGTAAAGTGACATTACAGCTACCCAAAGGATCTCATTTCAGCTTGAAACCTTCCTTCTCTAATAATTATGCATTGGTTACTAGTGGTGCTTTAGACCGAGAGAGCCTCACGGAGTATAATGTCGAGATTACAGCCACTGATTCAGGCTCTCCTCCCCTATCTAGTAAGAAAACTATTCCTGTTACCATCACTGATGTGAATGACAACCCTCCTATTTTCACTCAACCCTCATATAATGTGTATTTAAAAGAGAATGGTTTACCAGGCTCTATTCTTTACTCAGTATCAGCATCTGACTTGGATTTAGGTGAAAATGCCAAGATTTCCTACTCCATCTCGGACTCTAAAGTACAGGGAGTGTCTGTGTCCTCCTATGTCTACATCAACTCTGATAACGGCAGCATCTACAGCATGCACTCTTTTGACTATGAGAAACTGAAGGTGTTTCAGATTCAGGTACAGGCAAAAGACCAGGGCTCTCCGTCTCTGAGCAGCAACGCCACTGTCCATGTTTTTATCCTGGACCAGAACGACAATGCCCCCGCTGTCATTTACCCCTCCTCCGCTGTCCTGGGCTCCCTCTCTCACCAGAGGATGCCCCGCTCCGCTAAAGCGGGACACCTAGTTACCAAAGTGACAGCCGTGGACGCCGACTCAGGCCATAACGCCTGGATCTCCTATAAGCTGGCGGAGGCCACAGACGCCTCTCTTTTCACCGTCAATCTTTACACGGGGGAGGTGAGGACTAAACGCGCCGTGTCTGAGCAGGACGACTCCTCTCAGAGGCTGCTTATAGAGATCAAGGACGACGGGGAACCGGTCCAGTCTTCCACGGTCACAGTGTCCGTCCTGCTAGAAGACGGCCTCCATGAACCCATCTTGGACCTCCGACAGAAAGCGGCCGAGCCCAGCAAGAAAAACGGCAGAATCACACTTTATTTGATTCTCTCTCTGGCCTCGGTGTCTGTGCTGTCTCTGGTGACTTTTCTCATCTTAGCTGTTAAGTGCATCAGGAACAGCAGAAGCAGCGGTAGTTGCTGCATGAGACGGAGTGACTTTGACGACTACAAGAACCCCAACAGAAACCTGCAGATTCAGCTCAACACTGACGGACCTATTAAGTACGTGGAGGTCCTGGGAGGAGACATGTTGTCTCAGAGTCAGTCCTTCAGGTCCTGTATGTCTCCCATGTCAGAGTACAGTGACTTCACCTTCGTTAAGCCCAGCAGCACCACTGACTTTAAGGAGATGATCAGTGTCCTGGATGCGTCTTTACCTGACAGCACCTGGACCTTTGAGAGTCAACAGGTGAGCAGAGAATGATACCACGTTATGTCAGCTTCCATTTTTATCGACCTCAAAGTATTTGTATTTCGTGGTGGGAAAAAAGCAGTTCATAACAACAAATCAACCAACGTTTTAATTTAGCCTAAAGTTTAATTTGCTATACTGTATATACTTTTTCTTCGGTTTTAAGGGCTTTATTTAATTACTCTTTCATTAGAAGGTGTATATTTTAGTCATTGCATAACAATAATACAGTATTTGTCAAGGCAAGGCTACATTGTCTTTTCAGTCATTTGACAACCCTTTCTGAATCGCCCGTTGTTATTGTTGCTTCCGCTTCCCAAGCTGAGAATTTCAGCACCACAACTGTGAACAGCGACACTCCCCTACTTTGCTTCTTCAGTGGGGCCTAAAGTGACAGTGTAGTCACAGCGAAAGTTTTACACTGAAAACATATCAGAATTTCACAAATAAAGATGATGATGGTGGTGGTTAATTAATATTACCATTATCATCATCATCATCATCATCATCATCATCATCATCATCATCATTTATGAAACCTGTCTTCGTGTGATTTGCCAAACTTCGTGACTTGGAATAAACACGTGATTGTATCATTTGTGTTTAAAAAGAACATAAATAATAAATTAATTTTTGCCTCACTGAAATGTTATGTTAACAATAAAAACTCACATGATCAATTAATACATTTAATTTAAAGCCACGACAAATCCTACAAGATAGCTTGTTCAACTGATATCCCCTCATCGTCTCTGTGATATGACAGTGTAAAAAGGTTGATGTAACTTTAAGGGAGCTGTTCAGTTTCCCTATCATTGGATAGCAGAGATGGCTGCTGTGCACCAATCACATGCAGAACTGTACAAAGAGATCTACTCCCTCCCCCCATTCAGCCTCAGCACTGAGACCCTTACAATACTTAGAGTTTAATGAGAGAGGGCGATGGACTCATACACACGGAGTATAATATTATTTATACGTTTACGCTTTTGCCATGATTTTTGTGATGATTGCAACAGAATATGTTATGCTCTCTGGGGATAGTGTATATCGTTAGGCACTCTGTCTCATTCAGTGGGAAATGATATGTTGTAACGGATCTGGGATGACAAAGAGAATGGGATACCGAGACTGGAGATGGCACGCTCTTTGGTGGCATCATTTCTTTCTCTTGTGGAGTACCACAGACGGACAGACTCGCTATACCATCCCGGAGGAACTGAAACAGGGCTCTGTGGTAGGGAATTTAGCCAAAGATCTGGGTTTGGGACTATCAGAGGTGTTTGACCGTAAGCTGCATGTCGCCTCTGAGGCTGGTAAGCAGTATTTCAGCGTGGATGCGGGGAAGGGCGAGCTGGTGGTGAATGAGAGAATAGACAGAGAGGCTTTATGCGGACAAAGCGCCAGCTGTGTTCTACCTCTGCAAGTTGTCATTGAGGACCCGCTACAATTACACAAAATTGAGGTTGAAATAAGAGACATTAATGACAATTCACCAAGTTTCCTTACAAATAATTTATCTTTAAAAATTGCCGAATCAGCTGCAGTTGGAACCCGCTTTCCTTTGGAGAGCGCCTTGGACCCCGATGTTGGAAGCAACTCACTCAAATCTTATACTTTCAGCAAAAATGAGTGTTTTTCTCTCAAAATAAAGGAAATGGAAGGTGGTAGGTCTGTACCCGAAATTGTCCTAGACAGGCCTCTTGATCGAGAGAAAAAACCTATTCATAACCTATTACTAACAGCATTAGATGGAGGAAACCCTGTAAGATCGGGAACCTCACAAATAACAATTACCGTGCTTGATATAAATGATAACTTTCCAGTCTTTGATGAAAACGTTTACAAAGTAACCTTAGACGAAAAGAGTATTAAGGGTGCTGTTATCGCCAGGCCCAAAGCAACAGATGCAGATGAGGGCTCAAATGGTGAAATTGAATACTCATTTGGTGTCCGAACACCGGATTCTGTATTGTCATTATTTGAGATTAATTCTTTGACAGGTGAAATCATTCTAAAAGGTGATTTGGACTATGAGACTACATCTTCATATGACATTGATATAACTGCAAAAGATAAAGGAAGCCCTGAAATGGAGGGCCACTGTCGCGTGCAGGTAGATGTAGTAGATTACAACGATAATGCTCCAGAAATTGTTATCACTTCTCAACCGAAATCAGTCCGCGAGGATGCAGCGAGAGGCACAGTAGTAGCTTTGATCAGTGCAAGAGATCTTGACTCTGGTGATAACGGTAAAGTGACATTACAGCTACCCAAAGGATCTCCTTTCAGCTTGAAACCTTCTTTCTCTAATAATTATGCATTGGTTACTAGTGGTGCCTTAGACCGAGAGAGCCTCACGGAATATAATGTCGAGATTACAGCCACTGATTCAGGCTCTCCTCCCCTATCTAGTAAGAAAACTATTCCTGTTACCATCACTGATGTGAATGACAACCCTCCTATTTTCACTCAACCCTCATATAATGTGTATTTAAAAGAGAATGGTTTACCAGGCTCTATTCTTTACTCAGTATCAGCATCTGACTTGGATTTAGGTGAAAATGCCAAGATTTCCTACTCCATCTCGGACTCTAAAGTACAGGGAGTGTCTGTGTCCTCTTATGTCTACATCAACTCTGATAACGGCAGCATCTACAGCATGCACTCATTTGACTATGAGAAACTGAAGGTGTTTCAGATTCAGGTGCAGGCAAAAGACCAGGGCTCTCCGTCTCTGAGCAGCAACGCCACTGTCCATGTTTTTATCCTGGATCAGAACGACAATGCCCCCATTGTCATTTACCCCTCCTCCGCTGTCCTGGGCTCCCTCTCTCATCAGAGGATGCCCCGCTCCGCTAAAGCGGGACACCTGGTTACCAAAGTGACAGCCGTGGACGCCGACTCGGGCCATAACGCCTGGATCTCCTATAAGCTGGCGGAGGCCACAGACGCCTCTCTGTTCACCGTCAATCTTTACACGGGGGAGGTGAGGACTAAACGCGCCGTGTCTGAGCAGGACGACTCCTCTCAGAGGCTGCTCATAGAGATCAAGGACGACGGGGAACCGGTCCAGTCCGCCACAGTCACGGTGTCCGTCCTGCTAGAGGACGGCCTCCATGAACCCATCTTGGACCTCCGACAGAAAACGGTCGAGCCCAGCAAGAAAAGCGGCAGAATCACACTTTATTTGATTCTCTCTCTCGCCTCGGTGTCTGTGCTGTGTCTTGTGACTTTTCTCATCTTAACTGTTAAGTGCATCAGGAACAGCAGAAGCAGCGGTAGTTGCTGCATGAGACGGAGCGACTGTGACGATTACAAGAACCCCAACAGAAACCTGCAGATTCAGCTCAACACTGACGGACCTATTAAGTACGTGGAGGTCCTGGGAGGAGACATGTTGTCTCAGAGTCAGTCCTTCAGGTCCTGTATGTCTCCTATGTCAGAGTACAGTGACTTCACCTTCGTTAAGCCCAGCAGCACCACTGACTTTAAGGAGATGATCAGTGTCCTGGATGCGTCTTTACCCGACAGCACGTGGACCTTTGAAAGTCAGCAGGTGAGCAGAGAGTGACAGGGTTTTCATGTCTGATAGTCTTTCCATAAAAGTCCCCCCAGATTCCTGTGGCCGAAAAACACAGGAACAAACCTCTCTGTATTATTCAGCTAATATAAAACAGGCGTAGTGTACATACAATAATAATAATAATAGTAATAATAATAATTTTTTTAAGGAAACACTGTTGGCAATATATGTGTGCGTACTAAAACACAAACAATTGCTTTTCATCCCACCCACTCAACCCCACTCCACCCCCCACTTCTACCACTCGGTAACATAAGTGAAAAGTTTTCTGAACATTTCACGGTTAGCCAGTGTACGCTTTAGTAATTGAGACTGCACACAATGTGTCGTTATAGATACACTTTATTCCTCATTTCATGCCAGAGAAAATTTTAAATGTTAACATTGTCTCTCTTTAAGATTGCAGATATTTGAGCTCCTAACATAAAGGGGAAAAAAAATAAAACTCTATTTTTCCTCCCCAAATCATTATTATTTATTATTAGTACTATTTTACAACTACTGACCATGTGACCTGAACAAAGCATTATGCTGTTACGTCCATTTTTATGCTACACAGCTTTAATTTTGTTAGTGCTTTTCCTTTTCTGTGACTGAGATCATCTGGGGAGAGAAAATGGAGTCCCCAGTATTTCATTTGTTCAACTTCTTTCAACTGGCCTATTTTATTGGATTATTACATTGGATTACTTTTTTAGTTTGTAGTTGTTGCAGTAATACAAGCATTGCTTATGTTCATAATAACATTATTTCTGCTTAAGACACCACTCGCTCTTTCATCTATGTGACCTTTTTTATTTGAATTGTCTCATTTTTATATCTTGCTTTACAATAATTGAACCTCAATAGCACGGCTCAGATCTATAAACAAGCTTCACAACCTTTGACAGATTCATCGTCCTCGAGACGGGGGGAGACCAGTCTTGAAACCATGCCCCCTTGCGGGTACAGATAGGATTGTTATGAATAATTAGTAATTTAAACACTGTTTCAATTTTGACTTGAAAAGCTTTCAGTGCCAACATAAACACTGAATTTGTTAACGACATAACAATAAGTGAATATTTACCCTCATTTTGTTTTTGTTGTCCTTGATGATGTTGATCTTGATGTTGATGCTTGGTTTATGGGCAATTTCATTTTTCCAATTTTCCAATAGTTTTAAATAGTTCAGTCATCAGATGGTCCATGTACACCACGTTGTCAGTGAAAAGCCTTTTTACTGACTAAAAATAAACTTTCACACAAAGAACTGATTTCATACTTACCTCTGTTTAAGTGGAGCTGCACTGAAAAGTTTTCACTCGCTCTGTGAGCTGTGAGTGAGTGAGAGCTGGTCCAGCCCTGTCTTCCAGTGGGAGGAAGGGCCTGTGTGGCCCTTCTCCCCGCCCATGAGGGGAGTGAGCAGAACAGGCAGAGCGGAGAGTTTCGGGGGAGGCAGGATATACTTAGTTTTTCTCCCTCATTTTTCCTCAAAAGACGATCGCTATGATCACTTCAAAGCTTCATATCGCATTATACCTAAAACGGGAATGTTTACCGACGGGCCGGTAGCATCGTTTTGTGTGATTATGGATGCATTACGGTGAAAGGAGAACTTTAAAAGTTTGCCATTCCCCATCCAGGGGAGCGCAGCACAATGGACTCCAGGCAGAGGAAGCGCTCCGGCGGAGGATGGCCGGTGCTGAGGCTTTGTTTTTCCCTTGCTTGCCTCTCATGCGCGTCCGCCGAGTACAGATATTCCGTTTCAGAGGAGCTAAATCCGGGCTCTGTCGTTGGGAATATCGCTAAGGATTTGGGTCTAACTGCCCAGCGGATTACTCAGAGGAAGTTACGGGTGGTCTCGGAGTCCACAGCGCAATATTTCGAGGTAAACCAGGCGACCGGCGATTTGGTCATTAGGGAAAAAATTGACAGGGAGCACATGTGCGAACTAAGTTTAGAATGTTCATTACACCTTCAGATTGTTCTTGAGGATCCTTTACAAATACACCGCGTCGTGGTTGTCATTGTGGATGTGAATGACAATGCACCGCAATTTTCAACTAAGAACATATCTTTGGAGATATCAGAGGCGGCCGCGCCGGGTACGAGGTTCCGGTTGGAGAGCGCACACGACCCAGACGTGGGTACCAACTCTTTACGCACTTATCACCTCGCACCAAATGACTGCTTTGTTTTGAATGTGGAAACAAAAAGCGATGGCACGAAGTCCCCCGAGCTTGTGGTAGAAAAAGCTCTGGATAGGGAGACGCAAGCCTCGTTTCGCCTGTTGCTCACCGCCGTGGATGGGGGGCAGCCTGAGAAATCTGGCTCGACTCTTCTTCTCATTAAAATTCTGGACGTGAATGACAATGCGCCCGTTTTTGCCGAGCCGGTGAAGAAAGTTAGCCTTATAGAAAATGTAGCACCCGGCACTTTAGTGACGAAATTGAACGCGACTGACGCGGATTCAGGTCAGAACGGAGATTTGTCTTTTCTATTTAGTAAATATACCCCTGAACGCGTGCTCAAACTTTTCAGTGTGGATTCTAAAAGCGGGGAGATCCGCGTGAACGGTAATGTGGATTATGAAACAACCAGTGTGTACCACATCACAGTGCAGGCCAGGGATGGTGGCTCCCCTGCGATGGAAGGTTCCTGTAACGTCATAGTTGACATCATTGATGTGAATGACAACACACCTGAGGTGACACTGACATCGCTGACCAGTCCTATCAGAGAGGACTCAGCACCAGAGACTGTGATTGCACTCATCAGCGCACGGGATCTGGACTCTGGTAAGAATGGGGAGGTGACATTAAAAGTCCAGCCAGGACTGCCATTCAGACTTAACTCAGCCTTTGGTGGGCACTATAGCCTCATTACTGATAGCTACCTGGACCGAGAGAGTATCCCAGAATACTCTGTGGTCATCGTGGCTACTGATGCTGGCTCCCCTCCCCTGTCATCACAGACCACCTTTGTGGTGAAGCTTTCAGATGTCAATGACAATGCCCCCACATTTACCCAGCCCTCATACTCTGTTGACATTCCAGAGAACAATAGTCTCAGCAATCCCCTTGCTGTTGTTTCAGCCACAGACCCAGACCTTGGGGACAATGCTCGTGTCTCCTACTCCATCCTTCCCAGCATGGTCCAGGGCTCACCCATCTCCTCATATGTCTACATTAACCCAGAGACTGGCCACATCTACAGCATGCGCTCATTGGATCATGAGCAGCTCAATGCCTTCCGCATCGAGGTGCAGGCCCGGGATGCTGGGTTGCCCCCACGGACAGCTAACGTCACTGTTCATGTGTTTGTGGTGGACTTGAATGACAATGCACCAGTTGTTGTTCACCCCTCTTACGCTAAAGACACAGGAATACAGCTTACCGTGCCCCAGTCTGCCACTCCAGGGCACCTCATCAATAAACTTGTAGGGGTGGACGCAGACAGTGGCCATAATGCCTGGTTGTTTTACTCCATCGCCCCCGGGCCAAATGCTGGTCTTTTTCGTATTGGTGCGCACACTGGCGAGCTCCGCACAGCTCGCAAGCTGGCCGAGGAGGAAGGAGGCTCGACTTATGACATCACAGTCATCATACAGGACAATGGTGACCCCCCACTGTCCACTACTGTAGCTGTAAAGGTAACTGTGGACGAGAAGGGCACGGCCAACACTGCTCCTGCTGGCCCTCTCCACATACCCTTCTCCCGTCGCACTGGGATGTCTGACATTACCCTGTACCTCATCATCTCTCTAGCCTGTGTATCAGCTGTGTCCTTCATCACCTTTGTTGTCCTCATGATACGCTGCCTGAGGCACCGTGGCCCAACATTGGGTGGCTCTGACTGCTGCTGTTATGGTCGCCACCGGCCCAGCCGCTACCATCAGAGACCCAGCAAGGACTTGCACCTGCAGCTTAATACAGATGGGCCCATTCGCTATATGGAGGTGGTGGGGGGCCCCCAAGAGCCACACACACGCACCTACAGGCCCTGCTACTCCACCATATCCAGCCATAGTGACTTTGTATTTATGAAGACACCCATGCTGAGTCACAACAACACACTCAACATGACGCTCAGCAGGAAGCACCTTATGAACTCAGCCAGTGAGGTGAGGGCTTAGTGGGGAGAGCAGTTGGGATAAGAACAGAATAGAACAATACAGGCACTTTTTTTTCTTTTGAGATTTAGTGATCCTTCTGAATACTCCTAAGAAAGTGTCTTGTTCATTTGCAGTGTTCTTTTTTGCAGTGATACATCTCTAAAGGGAATATGTTGATACCATACCATTGATGGTTTGACTCCTGACATGAGAGTGCCGACCTAGATTTACTAAGTGATGTAGCCCTGCAGTATTTTATCTCAAAAGCCTCTTGTTTTAGCAGGAGCATCCATCCCTGTGTATGGTGAAGTAGCTCCTGGAGCTTTGTTGGCCTGTTAGGCAGCAAAGGCAGCAAATGAACAGTTAAATATTTAATCTGGCCAAAGACTAGGACACTATCTCTGACTAGTCTCTGACTTCCAATAACTATACGGGTGTGGCAGAGAATCAATCTGTGTGTGTGTGTGTGTGCGTGTGCGTGTGCGTGTGTGAAACAGAGAGAGAGATGGTGCTAGGGAAATGAAAAAGGAAAGAATGACAGATGGAGAGGAGGAGAGGAACAACAGATGAAAGTATGCACAACAGTGCTGGCATAATGCAATGGCTATGGGACAGGGGACAGAAGAACAGAATGACATGGAGGGCATGTCATTCTGGAGGAAAAAGGAGAGGAGAGGAAAAAGAGTGGTGAAAGGGGCAGAGGAAGAAGTCAGAGAACAGAATAAAGCAGTAGCTGAAAAACAGGAATTCAAGGGGTCAGTAGGCTGACCCCCTACTTCCTGTTGTCCTCTGAACCTTTGCTGATTGGTTCCAGGACTCTACACCACATGACAGATGCTGACCTTGCTCTGTGTGTGTGTGTGTGTGTGTGTGTGTGTGTGTGTGTGTGTGTTTTCTGTGCTGCCATTTCTAATTTCCATTCCTAAAATCTTGACCAGAAATGTCAAACCTTTTCATGGTGTGAAGGGGGGCTTCCAGAATATCCACATGCATAAGCCATAAGAAATCATTTTAGTGATTCATTTCAAAGGGACCTCTGACTCTATGATGGCAATATATTCATTTGAAGGGAATTCACATGAATCATCCTCTGCTTCCTTGAGGTAAATCTCTTCACTGCATCAGGGATTGTTACTCTTGTTAAGACTATGTCGGAAAATTAACATCGAGTTTTTCTCATTCTAAGCTTTGTTGCAAAAAATACAGTTTCCCATCATCGTAGTGGCATCTCTGTATAATATAAAGACAGGACTCAGTATAACATCATGCTCACATAGATGCTCTCTCTCTCTGTCCTTCTCTCTGGTGTATTGGGTTGTCCCTGATGTCGGCAGGGTACCATCTGTCTCCCTGCTCCAGTGACACGTGTGCAACAAGGACAACAGAGAGAGGGATGGAGGGATAGATAGACTAAGGGGAAGGGAGTGTGGCTTAACACACGTGTGACAGTGACAGACGGTGCCATCTACAATGGGTTTAGACAAGCTGCCATTACTACTGGCGCGTACATTTGTGTGTTTGTGTGTGTGTAGTGGGGTTTATATGCTTGTGTTTGTGTGTGAGCATGAGTGTAAAACACATCAGGCACAAGTGGCCCTACGGAGGTGTGTAATTTTAGCAGTGCTCTGGGGCCCGAGTGCCCTATTGTCAGTTGTTTCCCACTGTCATTCTGTGCTTCTATTCATTTGGAGTGTGCTGTTCTGGCTGCTATTCCATGAGCTTCTTCCACTATTTGCTATTACAGAATTTGTTTCAAACAATAATTTTCCCATGATCACAGGATTTCTGTAGCTCAGAGGACTAAAGAACATGATACGTCATTATGACATCATAAGTTTAAGTTTGACACTCAACTATGGTTGAATTATCTATTTTCTCTCACCCATGTTTTCTGCAGTTATTTGCAACTATGTGACTGTGGGACTTTTGGCACATGTGCCAAATGAGACTTACTGTTTTGTAAATACTGTTACGTTTTCATGGATGATGGCCCACATGAGTCAGTGAATTTTTCCCCAAGGGTTTTGTCAATGGAGTCGCGGTGTTTGCATGTGCGAAAGGGGAAGATGCAACAATAAACTCATGCTGCACATAAACTATCCTCATCTCAAAGTGTGCAGTGGTTATTTTATATTTAGCAGTGTGATAGATCATCTCCATAACTGTGGCGTTTGAGTTGTTACAGTAATCTTGTTATAGCAGTTAGTTCACTGGCTTTGGTGTAATGGCAGGGAAATGGCATGAGAAAGTAAATGTGCTTTGTGTATGCGTGTGTACTGAGGGCACTGAAGGTTTTCAGAGCACCACAACACATATTACTTGCCTTTTTTCAAACAGAGCACCAGGTGCAGTGAAGCCATGGTTCTGTCAGCACCAAGACAATATGTGTGTGTGTGTATGTGTATTGTGTCTGTGTATTGTGAAGCTGTGTGCACACAGAATACAAGATGGAGCGGAATGTGTGAGGCCTAGAGAAGTTAACTGTATGTATATTTGTTGTTGTTTTTGCCTCTGTATGACAGGCAAAGTGAGTGAAAGCGCATGTTGATGTACTTTGATGTCTATGAATCACTTCTATTCATGGTACACAACGGGTTAACCAGTGGACCAGATGTTATATCAAGGTTCGCACACAAACGTGCTGGATGGAGCTCAGGTGTGTCTCTGTGACAGCACAGTTTGTTCTCCCTGATGAGTCCAGAGCTCACACTCATTGATCATCCACCTCACCATTAGCTCAACACACAGTCCACACGATTCTGCCAGGGGCTGACAGCCATCATGTCACAGCAGCTAAGGAACTCAATCAGGTTGTAATTCACCTGGGGATCCCTTAAAGCTCTTCAGTTCGCCTTGAGGGTGCAATGGAAGCAGACTGTGTGTGAAGCTTCCAGGCTGCTAAGAAAGTCGCCCTACTGGATAAAGATTGAAACTCACAGAACTGTAATCCCCTCCTGCCCTAAGAGCTCTGTCTGCATTGACAGTCTGTCTGACTTACTCTTCTCTCATACCTTTAACCAGTCCACTAAAAAATACTTGACTGTATTCTTGTGGGAAAAAAAGTGCTATAGTACTTTTAGAGACTGTTTAGATGTCTATGGTGAGGAGTCAAGTACAGCTAAAGCATTTCTGATCATTTGAGCCAAACTTAATTATTTTTTAGTCCATGCATGCCAAAAACTGAGCTTGGGAACTGCTTTCTGCAGCCACTGACCTTGTCTAGACCATTATGAGTCTATGGACTGTTAGTGAAAGAAACTTGGCGAAGTCCTGCAGTTTGACTTTTTAATTGTACGGCAATGCTTTTGTTTAAGTAGAGTGTTGTATTC
Source organism: Myripristis murdjan (assembly GCF_902150065.1). Classification (NCBI taxonomy): domain Eukaryota; kingdom Metazoa; phylum Chordata; class Actinopteri; order Holocentriformes; family Holocentridae; genus Myripristis; species Myripristis murdjan. Next base: position 22,735,432 of record NC_043989.1, read on the forward strand.
CTGTGAATGTCATTTTGAACCTTGCGATGTATGAGTGCAGTGTACTAAACAAAATTGTTTTACAATACAGTAGAACAAGGTGTTTACCTACAGCTCACAGTGGACCCAGTACTCAAGTGTAAAGCGCCATTTGCCAGTGTGTTTTCCTTTATCCTACGTGCTTGCGGTGGGAACTGACCTTGGGAATGGCCTGCGTGTGTGTGTGTGTGTGTGTGTGTGTGTGTGTGTAGAGCGAGTCACACAGCTGGAATGCTGGGCCCCTCTGTGGGTGCTTGCTTCCACTCAGTGCTACTCTTCTCTCCACACTCAGACAGATACATAAGCCCACACGCATACACATCTAAGAGTCCATTCATTAAGGAGGGTAAGAGTTCATATATGCCAGTGTCTCAGTCTCAGCCACACTTCTGTGGTTATAAGTCTGTATAATAATAACTTCTTGTGGGTGCTGATATTGAAATTCTTCATTGAAGATGTAACCAAACAGGCGTGTTTTCTCTCATCTAGATTAATTTTTCCCTTTTCTCTGATTGATCAGTGTTTGCTTACAGATGAAGAGTCATGATTGTGCTGGGTGCTCCATTAGACAAAAGAGATTGTTTGTGGACGGCAGTGAATTTTAAACCACTACATGTGCTATAGGGATGTTGGTATTAGCATTATTGTAACAGCATAGTGGTATGTTTTGAAGGCTTTTCTGTCTCTCTCTTTCACTCTCCCACTCTTCCTCTCTCACTCTCTTGCTCTCTCTCTCTATCATTCCCCAGGGTAGAACAGCTCTTTTAATAATGCAGCACATCGTCCTGCTGGCCTCTCTCCGGGGAGCTCTTGTGTCGATTAGGCAGCAGAATCTGGAGCCAAGCCAAGGGTCTATTCACCGCATCACTGCACAACCAGAGAGAGAGAGAGGGAGAGAGAGAGAGAGAGAGAGAGAGAGAGAAAGAGTAGGAGCTAGGGAGATGGGAAAGACAGGGTGAGAAAGCCAATGAGGTAAAGATGGACGAAAGTAGAATGGGCTTGAAGACATTAATAGAGAGTGGCAGAAGCATATATAGGGGAGAGAGTAAAGAGAGAAGACTGCTTTTTTATAAGTGCTTAGCCGCCATCTTTGCCCCTATCTCTTGGTGATGTGTCAGTATCGAAACAACAAACAACTTTATGTTCCAAGGACTATCTGTGCCCTCTGGATGTAGTAACAATCAGCTCTTTATGAGAGCTCTGTAAATTACAGAGTCACTCAATTAGCAGAGCAGGGAATGTCCCAGTCACTGCCTTACAGTGTGCAAAGAGTCCTTCGTTGTTTAGGCATGGACATGGGGAGCTTATCACTTTTATCTGTGTTTGTTCTTTTCCATGTTTACCCACATGATCTTTTTTAGGTGGGCATCTGAATCAGATCCACAAAGGGAACTATTTGCTGGATGCCTTGGTATAGTTTTGAAAGCGTATTTCTCTGATAAGGATTTCTGCAACTTTCATGCAGCAAGGGCTTCATATCCTTCATATCTCATTTATTTTTCTTTTTGATATTCTCTGTCCTTGTTTTGTTTTTGGCTTCTGTCTCTAATTATAACCAGTTGAGCCCCAGTTTGTGTTTGTGTGACTGTCTGTCTGTGTTTACGTGCATATGTGCTCTTTGGCAGCATTTTATGCTCCATGTCTCTTGGAACAAAATGGATGCTTGAGAATACAGACATTTGTTATCAACGGTAGCCCTTTGTTCAGCCTCTTTTAGTTTTCCTAGAACATAAACAGAGGGTATCATATGCAGTATTACACATCAATGTAACATCTACAAATCAGTTTCTCATGAACCAGAGGACACTCATTAGAAATGCTGTTCTGTTATGTCATTTCATGTTTCATTTTCTGCTTCCTTCACAGCAAAAGCCTCCCAACAATGACTGGCGATTCAATCAGGGACAAAGACCCGGACCTAGCGGGTGAGTAAACTGACAAACACACACACACAGCAAGGACATTTCTTTGTATTGCACAAGCTTAATGGAGGGGAGGGGGCCGAGGAGAGATAAGGTGTGAGAAAGAGAAGTGGAGACTGAGACCTGGATGGTGGTGAATGTTGTACCCACTAGTGCTTACTGCATGCAGGGACAGACCTTAACATACTACAGATATTGCATCAGGACAGAGGCTCACAGTAAATCAAAATGAAAGCCTTAATGTCACAATCATCTTAATCTGACTCTGAATAACATTGTCAGATTGAGTCATGTCACTTAAAACATTTACAGTTCAATTCAGTGACTCAGAATACCTGATATTTGCTCACGAAAGAGTGGATCTGCCTGTTTTCAGTCTGCTTTATAAAATGGCTGCCGCAGATTCCACTCCCCCTCCCCTTCTTTTTCTCTCCTCTCTGCACTCTCTGAGCCTGTGTGCCATCACTCAGTACTGCTGATCAGGGAAGGGAACCAGAGCTATAGAGGGGGGATGGGCGTGTGTGTTTCTCTCTCACACTCTCTGCTTTATTTTCCTCATCGGAGAGGTCACATTGATTGGTTACAAGAGATTCAATGTCCTGACATCAGTGATTGTCTGTTATATTGCAGTAGGTCGGTAGGCACATTTTCTGATGTCAGTTGCATGCGGTTATTATGAATTTGAGCGTGTGTGTTGGTGGCTGTGCCCACTTCGATGGTTGTTTAGCCCATATTGTGTGTGCCAAAGTGGTGTACACGCTGTAACAGTTTCCAAAACAGTGAGATTACACAACACATTCCTTGAGTCGAGCCATATTTCTGAAAGTACCATCTGGGGGCCTCTGTTTCTCCAAGCTCTGTTTCTGCAAGTCAGGAGAGCACTCAAGCACACACACAAACACATCTTACTTGGAACAAAAACACAAGCCGCTGCCATTTTGGAATACCACAGGGGTTATGGATACATTGGACAAAATTCATGTTTGCTGGGGAAAAAAAAGAGAAAGAAAACTAACTTCCCATCTCTGGTATTTGTAATGGATGTGACAGATGCAGGATATTTTCCACTGACAAGCAGGGAACAGAATCTCTGCATTTTCTATTCGTTTCACTGATTCTTAGCCACAGTCAAATACCAAATGGTTCTTTCAGACTGTATAACCTGTTGTGTTCTTAGTCCCTACATGCCGTACGCCACACACATACGATGGACGCCGAAGAAGGGGACAAGGTATCAACATAGAAATAGACACTGTGGTCACTTTTTGCCCTTAGTAGCTGATCAAGGGTCATTTTTTAAGCTACTGTGCCGTGGTGGTGTGGAAGTGGGACCTGATCAGAAATCAGCTGATAAGGGCAGAGAGCGGCTAAAACTGTTTAGGTAGTGCGCCGCAGATGAGTGCTGTGCTGTGTGTAGATGTACCTTACCTGTAGCTTCTTTTAGTCCCTCTGAACTTTTGATGGGGTTTGTTGATCGATGTGCATAGGCCACAATGCCTGCTGTGGCATAGAAAGGACTGATTGTCACACTTCTTAGTTTGCGTGCAGTGTTTTTGTAGATTTGCTCAGCATTGTATGTGTGCTCTACATATAATCATTAGTCTGCGAGTTGTTGTTTTCTTTCTTTCTAGAGGGCTGGCTTATACCATATAGTGTTGCCTTTGTTGTATGTCTGTGGTGGTTGTAGCCAGGCATTACCACATGTGGCTTTTTCATGTGATTTCTGAACTGGAAAACGGCCTACAAAGAGACAATGGGGACAGCTGTCTCACAATCGATGTCATCACCCACCTCTTAGAGGCTAAAAATTTAGTCTATGAAGTAAACTCTGCACTCGAGAGTAATCGTTTGATGCCAATTTACAGATCAGACACTAATCAGTGTGTGTAATTGTTATTTTAGGTTTAAATTAGGTTTAAAATGGCTGTCTAGGAGGTTCTTTGCAAAACAACAATGAGAGGTTTCCGTAGAGATTTTTTTTTTTTTTAAAAGTCTGTTTCATGCATGGTTGCAAAGAAAAGGGGTTAGCCCTCTGGCCAGCTGCAGTCATCCCTGTGGACCACAGTTCACAATCTTGCCCACAGGAAGTGATAATCCTGACCACAGGAAGTGCTTAGCGGTTCCACAGGATATGAAAGGTGCAGGGAGACACTAACAGGAGATAAATGAAGCATCCCCCTTATCTTCAGTGACACAAAGAGGCGCAAAATGGCTGCCCTGCATGGCTTTACTGACCGTGCTCTAACCTGATCTGTTTCTCATTGGCTGCCTGGCACAGGACATATATGTTCCTCTGCCGCAGTCTCTCTCTGGCACTGTAACAAAACCCACTTTAGACTTTTGGCAGTGTGACCTGGCAGCTTAGCTTAAACCTACCGCTGTTTTTTTGTGTTAGAATTTCTTTCTTGTTTTTTGATTAGTTTCCTGGTCCAGATCCCTTCACTCAGGAGGTTTTTTAATTGCTTTTAAATTGAGATCAAATGAGAGGCATGTAAAAATCCTTGTCTTTTTGCCCCGTGTTTTTTTACCGCAGTGCATACGAGTCAGGAAGTAGGACCCAAGACCCTGATGTCCTTTTAACCCCTTACGTCCTGCTGAGTTTCCTCTAAAGAGCTGCAAAATTTGAACCTTTTACCCAGCGCCACTTGGACAAATGATCTCTAACTATAAGCCCTTAGGGGGCTACTGAAAGAGTTAATGTGCCATTGTTGTGCACATTCACTACAGTGCCATTCATACAAATTAGGAGGTTGAGGCAGTAGTTATGAGTTTCAAAGTCCAAACCATGTGCGCGCTTTCTGCTCTAAACCAAATCCACTGGCATCATCTATAGTGGTTTGTTCTTAGACTCTAAGTGACCAATGAGTGGATTTTAAAGACATGACACTTCAAAGCAAAGCAGTTATCTGGGTTATTCTTTCTGAGTGCTCTGACAGAGTCTAACAGCATTTGCATGACAACAAAATACTGCATGTTCATGGGCAAATTCCAGAGGTTGAAGTTTATTAGCACACTGAAAACAGGAGCAGGGAAGGGATACATAAAGTGTGTCCCAGTTGTGAGATGTAGAGCTTGTGCTGCTGTGTTTAAACTTTGGGAATGGTTGTAAGTAGGTGAGCGTAATAGATTGCAGGTCTGCTTGTTCCTTTGTTCCCCCCACATGCAAATTTCAGACTTTAAACAAACAAGCCTTTGAAGATGAATTTCAGCCAGATGGAAATGTTCAGTGTTCATTGAACGCTGCGTGTGTGCCAGTGCACGTGTGTGTGTGTGTGTGTGTGTGTGTGTGTGTGTGTGTGTGCATGCATGTCTACCCAGACAGCTATTTCCTTTAAAGGTGGTACCATTAAACTGTTAATCAGATTTCCGACATGGTGTAGCACTTGCAGTAATGCTAGAGAGTGTAAATGTTGTACAGGGTTTATAGTGACTAGGAATGCACATGCAGGCTTGCTAGTGTGTTTCTGTATTCACACAGATATGTACATGCATTAGCAAGCGTGTGCTCGTGTGTTTGACTGTGTGTTTAAGAGACACACCTTGTTTTGTATACGGCACATCCTCTTTGTTATCCTTGCTGAGTTTTCCTCAGGCTGTGTGGCTTGCCATCAGCTGCTTTGCCTCTACTTCATAAACCAACTGTCAGAAGAGCAAGTCAACAAAGCACACACACAACCTCTGTATATATGACTACTAAAATTGCTGCTGGTTATTGACTCTTGTTGTTCCCTCCCCTTGGCTACAGGGCAACAGGAGGACCCGAGGTTGCCATGGGAACTGGCCCCTGGCCCCAGCCCCCAACTGAAGCTGAGCAGCTCCAGGCCCTGATGGCAGCAGCTAACGGTGAGTCCTATACCACCTTATACTTTCCACCCTCCTGTTATCTTCCCTTTTTGCCTCTGTCCATCTGTCCCTTCCACAGTAAATCTGTCTCTTCCTCCTTCCTATACCATTCCTCTGTTCATCAGCAAAACTCACTTTTGCCCCTTTACTCCACCCCCACCCTCAGGGCTGGCTTGGCAAGGCGGGTGAAGGAACGTGGAGAGCAAGAAGGGTGTGGGGGCAGGGGTGGGTCAGGCTATGTTCCTGTTTGGTTGGAGGGCATCCAGCCAGACTCGTTCATTGATAAAGCCCTCTCTGTTTCCACATTGATGTTTAGTGGCTCATTGTGCGTAGTGGTAGTGTGTAACTGAATATCCAGAAGGAGCTTCAGATATGACTTAGGCAATAGTTGCACGTACCCAGTAGCCCAGATCTAAATACAACAGTTGATATGTTTCCTTCAATAACATTACAGAGATGCGTGTTTCCACTGTACACATTAACCACATGTGTAATGTTTTATCGTAAGCATAGGGCTATTGGCAAACAGTAATTGAACTTTTTGTATGTGCACCTTTGAGTTCCACTTTGCACTGCAAAAATAACAGCCTCCCCCCAACTTTGTTTTTCTCCTGCTCCTCTTTTGCTGCAGTTAGTGCACATACACACCGGGGCACAGAGTGACTCATCATAGGACTGTAAAGCCTTGTAATCGTTCTGGAAAAATACAGACCAAACTGGCCTAAAGCACAGAGCTGTGCAGCACACACACACACACACACACACACACACACACACACACAGTGACAGGCAAATTACGTAGAAATGGTGACGGATAGACTCAATGAGATTTGTTGCCACATTGACCCACGTCATTGTTTCCATTGTTATTTCAACCACTGACACATCAGAACTCCCCTCTCGCCCACACACACACACTTTCCCCCCCTTCTTGGACACTGCACTGGATCTGATGTGGAGGTTTTATTTTTACCATGTTTTAATCTAAGTGTGCCAAAAGACAAGGAGAGAAGGCTCTGTTTTGGACAAAGTGTGATCTTGTATGTCAACAAAGCTTGACAGAAGGTACAGTTTGTGCTCTAAGGGAGGAAGCAGCTACAGAACAAATATTAGATGTGCTTTGAAGGTCATTTCTCCACTATAGATAATGGCATTGTGTTGATAAGAATTACACAGGAGCTGTTATACCCATTTACAATTTACAAAGGTACTGTGTATTACCAAACAGATAGAGAATTAACAAGTCATCACTTTGACTGTTTGGTAGTCAGTGCAATAAACAGGATTGTTTTTGTGAGCGTGTGAGGGTTTATATAGGTTGAGAGGAGCTAAAGGATGGGGGAGGGAGCATTTGTGTCTCTGGCTCTGCAATGCAGGGGCTGGAGGAGAATTATGAGCTGAGCAGCTACGTCATGCACACACAGTCAGGGCATGCGTAGTAGAAAAACACACAAACACAAAGAAGTATGGTTTTTAAACAGTTCCACAAAAATCGCTCAGTACATCACTGACCATTTTCTAACACCTCTTTCTCCCTCTTTTGTCCATTTTTTCCCACTTAGGTTTATTTCAGCTTTAGAACTGTTCAATTTGCTTAGCATAGACATTGAGCCATGAGATATTTTCAAATCAAACCATTGATCCCTTTTCAAAAACTGGATAGTTCTTGTAAATTAACAAGTTACATCCCTATCTCTTTTCCCACCCTTCCCCCCTATTCCCCCACTCTATCTCTCTTCTCCCCAGAAGTGAGTGAGGCTACGGCCACACTAGGACCTGGCACCATGGGCCTGAGCACCCGCTACAGCCCCCAGTTCACCCTGCAACATGTGCCTGACTACCGCCAGAACGTCTACATCCCCGGCAGCACGGCCACCCTCACTTCCAATCCCCAGCAGCAGCAGGCCACAGCCCAGCAGGCCACCCAGCAAGCTCTGCCTCCGCCCCAGGCCTCGGCCCAGCCCGAGCCCCCCAAGGCCGCCCAGACCCCCGCGTCCAAGAAGAAGTCCACCAAGAAGGATAAGAAGTAGAGAGGGAAGGACTGAAGTGGAGGAATGATACACCCGGCCTGATCTGATGAGAAATTCAACCCCCCACACCCCACCATTAGGTATCTTACTGCTCTGCTGACACGCGCGTTAGCCACAGTCTCTATACTGACAGCAAATCACTCTGACCCCACGGACGATCTTAATGGTTCTTTGAAAGTGTGTCTTGAAGGACCTGAGGAATCTGAATGTTCTGAAGGCTGTTGTCAATACTTGGAAACCCATGTTGTGCTCAAGGTCTAGTGTTGCTCATGTAATCAATGTTGGTAAACAAGATATTTTTGGGGGGGTGTTGGGGGTTGTTGTGTTTTTTGGCAAAATCAAATGGATTCACTTCAAAGAGATTCAGTGTAAGGAACCTTGCTGGGAAAACAAGATAATGCCCAGTAATGTATTCAGAGATGAAATTTTAATGTGCTTCATGTTGGATTTATTGCGCCCTTTCCCTGAGGAGGAAAGTCTGCTATTGTAAAGTATGCTAGATTGCCATTAGATTCTTATATAAGGTCAGCCTTGCGGGACATTAAAGCATAACTCCTATGGATACAAGGCTGTTGTCTGATCGGTATTACACACTCTTCTGCATGCTCCTTTAGGTTCAAACCACATATAGTTTAGAGTTGCAAACTATGCATTGCAAAAGCAAGAAGGAGGACATCCTGAACCAATAATCCTCCTTCCAAACGCAGGTCAACATAATGCACATGTAGCATTTACTTGACAGAAAATAAAAATTACTTTTGTAATCATAGTTGAAAAGATGAGATTTTGAACAGATTTTTTTTTATGACCTGAGCATGCACCTAGAGCTGGGGCTGGCAGAGAAGGGTGGGGTTGTGGTGCGTTGTCACAGGCCATGTTGTCCATGCAAGTGGCATCGCAGCCGGCAATGGCTTCTTGTATAACACCCCCAGATGGGCACCAACATGTCCTGATGTCCTGCACCCTCTGCCCCATCTCTCTCCCAAACCAGCTTGTGTCCTCCCTTCACTCACTATCCCACTTTGAGAGCCAAACAATAAGAAATGCACTGTTCGTATTCTAAAGATGACATGATGTAGGGGTAGTAATCACTTCAGTCTTTAGGGAAGTGTGTAGACGTGGTAAACTTAAGTGCTTAGGAGTTTCTTGACACTTTTGCTGGCCACTAGGGCCTCAACAGAGTATTCACCCTTGCTATCCTGAAGTGCTGATGAAACTTCTTGATGTGAGACAATAACATGTTTTTTTTTTCCTTGGAAGATAATGATTCGATAGTATAGAGGAATTGTTTATATAAGATATGAAGTTTTTCCTTTGCCGTCCAATTGTCCGTCAGGCTGCTGGCTGGGCACCACTGCATGAAGAGGCAGCTTGCAGGCTGGGTCAGAGGGAGTGGAGAGGGTGTGGTGAAGGGTACAAAGTCAGGGGTGGCAAAACTACATTGACAAGGGGGTGGGAAGCAACCTTGGCTCTACCCACTGAATGTACAGAGGCACCACTGTTGACCCCCCCCACCCCCTAAATGTCCTAATGCACTGACCCAGGTAGAGGTCAACAGAGCCAAGCACATCTGTCCCTGTTGGAGAAGAGATACCACTTGAGAAGGGCCTAAGAGGGGGGCGGGGGTTCAGAGTTTGCCCCCCTCTCCGTCCCTCCATCCAAATCCACTCTTTTTAATGCTAACCTCAGGCTCTATACCACTCACTTCTCCCCTCCGCTCCCTAGTCCTGTGAAGGCTCTTCCCCACTGTAAATAAACATAAGTCCTGTCGATGGTATGAGCCAGTTGTTTGTATAGTAGGGACCACGGCCAACATTTTCAAAACATAAGTCCCTATCCACAAGGCGTGGCTTACTACTGGAATGTGTTGCATTTGTTTTTCAAGAAAAACAAGAAAACCATAAAAAACAAAACAAAAAAAAAACAATGATTGAAAATCTGAGATGTTCTTCAACAGTTTGTGTTGCAATGTAGTAACTAAGCACCATGGAAGCCAACTAACTCTTCAGTGTAAATAAATGAATTAAAGATGACGATGATGACGATAACTTTAGATGATAAGTAAACAAAGTGACACACGTAGACTAGTTAACTTGTGATATGTGTTGCGCATATTTTTGTGTTCATTTTCTCTCTCTATTATCTCTTTTATCACCCTGTAAAGAAACAAAAGACAAAAAAACATATATTGGAAATGTTTCTATTCTTCTGTAACCTCTTAATGTTCTTTTGCTGTGATTTTATCTCGTGCATTTGTGAAAGAATGCCTCTCTTTCTCTCTTTCTGTCCATATGAACAAATTATTATAAATATATATGTGTAAGTCTGTCCGCTGCTGAATTAATACTATTCTATCCTGCTGTATTATCTTTCTTATGAAACGCTTAGCTCCCACGCTATACCCCCGTGTTACTCTTATTTTTATGCTAATATTTATATTGCTGTTTTATTTTCTCTTGACACTGACATTTCAAATAAAAATATTCTGAAATCATTAAAAAATGTGCATCTGGAGTTTCATAAGCTACTAATATAAATATATCTATATAGATATTGATACAGATAGATATATGTATTGCCTTTCTTTTTGGGAAAGAAAGCTTAGTGGAGGAGTCTTGAAGGGTGAATCCCTCACTGTTGTTGATTTTTCAGTTGAGGGCTTGTCACCTCCTCACAAGGTGGTGATTAACATGATTACTACTAACATACTGGAGGCAAGAATCTCCTCAGAACCTCTCATGATTGTTACTGAAGGGTAAAAAGAATGGTTGTCAATTAGATAAAATCCTAACCTAATATTCTGCATCAATGCAATTGTCTAATAGAGAATATAGAGAAATTGTGACAAGATGCAGTCTTGATTGGATCATATATAGTCTACATTAAATCTGGTCTCCAGAATACATGAACTTCATGTCATCTTCAACGGTTTATCTGTACTGGAGCTCCATGGGTTATATTATCCTCTATATCAGGGGTCCTAATGGAAATATGGTAGGCAGCCTCAGCTCTTTGTGCCTCACACTGGGTCTTACACAATAACAGAAGCACTACTATAAATAGCCCATGGAACGTCACTAACCAAAACAAAAGAGCAGGCCTTGACTCACTGGTGCAGATGATGGGGGATGGAATGAGGCGCTGCAGAGCTGGAGGGATAGAGGTAATGTGGGTGCTGATCATCAGTCAGGGGTTATGTCCCTTTTGATGGCAGCTAGTAAGGTCACTGCCTGGAGATGCAAAAATTAACACTTAAAACACATAAAAAGAATAGCTGACAAGAGATATCAGCCTAAGCTGCCACCGTGTTTATATGAAGACACTGAGGGTCTTGGAAAAGCGAAAACACATCAGCTAATGTTTCTTTTCACATGGAACAGAACTGCATGTTCCTTAAATCAACATCACTTTCAGCAACCACACTCACAGGCACTCCAATATGAAAAAAATAGCAGATTTACAAACCCAAAATGGCTGACTTTCCCCCTTTCTCTTGATGCATTATGTGGTTTCCAAGGCAACTGTTGGCCCCAGTGTTGCATGCTTTCTCTTTTTTTTTTCAGTCTTCATTAGACATCCATGCAGTCAACATTATTAGCCGAGCCTGGGGCCTGGCTGAGTTGAATGACCTGCTAGAACTCAAACATATGTAGCCATTAGTCAAACCTGGCAACACCGAGAGAAGCATATGCAGGAAATATGGCAGAGCAGAGCAGAGACTCTCCCACACACAGACATGAGCGGATGAGTCAGTGGCAATAAAAGACTGAATGCTGATCCAGGTGTAATTCACTGGAATGAAATGGATCTTACAGAGAGCGACTCTAATTTGAAGGTCTAATATTCTAATCTATGGAAACTGGAGTACAACCCATATTTCCAGAAATACCGGTGCAACACTGTGTTTATCTTAACTTTTAAAATAGCTTTAGGGTTAGTGGAGCTATTTAAAATGGAGAGTTTCTGAGAAAATCAGCTGATGTTTGACATCCTGTGACTCTCATGGTGACTCCCACTGTCCTCATGGCTCCCATGTGTCATCAGTTCCTTTTCACCGTGACTGCAGTGGGACAGGAAGTGCAGCACTTCCCGGAGGGGAGACCCAGCAGAATAAGGAGATTGTTCTTTTATTGCCCCCTTTCTTGTTCCCCCACCTCATCTTGCTTAATTAAGCACATTCCCACTAATCACACACACTCACAGATGTACACAATGGAGTAATACACACACACACACACACACACACACACACACACACACACACACAGTCACAGGGATGATGGCATACCATGCACATGCAGGCAAAAGAGACTCCAGTCCAGGGACAGTGATGTATGGAGGGGTTATCCGATGGAGGAAGCATTGAGGGGAAGCCGTGGCCGACTGGAACTTGACAATGAAGCATCTGTGTGTGGTAATAACATTAGTCAGAGAATCTGAACACAGGGCAGACATCATCACATCCTTACTGTGACACACACATACTCCTCCACAAACAGGGGAGCCACACAGACATGCCTATACACATAGTAATTTGGTCATCCAGTGCAGGGGCACCACCAGGAATTTTGGACCCCATGAAAAAAATAGATATACTAACTCGATGATGGTTTAATAATTTTATATTATTTTTTACCTATTTTTTGGGACCCCTGTCAGGCAAGGGCCCTTGGAATTGTCCTAACTTTTCCCCCATATACGGCGCCCCTGATCCAGTGACACAGTATTTTTCTTTTTCTTTCACTTTCACACACACACACACACACACACACACACACACACACACACACACAAACACACACACACACACACACACACACACACACAAGTATTGAATAGTAACAACTTATCAAATCATTTGATCAAATTCACTTTAATTCCACTAGTGGTATAAATTCTAATCAGGAGACTGGTGCAGGAAATACAGCCGAACTTTCCCTCCTCTCCTTCAATAAGTGAACTGCTGGGCGGCTCCAGCAGCAACAAAAACGGAAACAAGGATCACATTTCAGACTGAATCTCACATCTGATCCATTTGTGAGGAGAGCAGGATGTGATGTAACTGCTGCATGTGGCGGGACAGGAAGTGGGTTTCCGCGCCACCTAGGGTCTCCTGCCTTTTTTTGTTTTGTATTTTTGCAGCAGCAGCCGAGAGAAAGGAAGGAACCCCTCCTCCTTCTCCTCCTTCCTCTCTTCCTCCATCCCTACCCCCTCCCTCCTTCCTCACGTCCTGCAGCTGTCTCTGTGTTAGCGGATAGGGCAGCCTGATATGGGTCACCACATGTTGGAGGACAGAGCACTGCTATGTGGACAGACACACTCCAAACAGAGCAGGGATAAAAGCCAGATTATACCAGACTTTACTATGGATCAACTCTGGGATGCACTGTGTATATTTCCAGCACTACAGCCAACTTACATAGGAGGCAGTTCACATGACACACTTAACTACTTGAGACTACTCGAGACTACTCATAAAAGTTTAGAAGACCTAGTTTTGTGTTTTTTGCTTCTTCTTTTTTTTTATAGAAAGAATAGAGTTGTGGGCTAATGTGATCTCTTGCCGAGACAGAGATAGATTCCTGTGGTTTTTGAAAGGATGTCTCTTATAAAAAATGAATAGAGGGAGAAAGGAATGGAATATCTTTTTTTTTTTTTTTCTGATGGCACACTCAGGCAGCTCCAAAAATACACACAGACTGTCCTGCGCAATATCAAGTAATGCTTGCAGATTTTTTTTTTCTTGAGAAATTCACAAAGACACATTCCTCACTAATTGTTCTGAAATGACAAATGCATTCTCTTTTATTCTTAAGCATTATTTCTGACTGAATAATATGAATGCCCACGGTCGTGCCTAATGGTGGAACTACTAGAGACTGAGCTAGCAGGGAGGTCAGTGGTCTTGACCAGAGGAAAAGGAGGATGCCATTGAGTAGGAGCATCGGAGCAGAGTAGCCTGAGTGTTGCTAAGGCTAACTCTGCACTGATTTAAAGAGACACAGTAACGCGCTGGCTGCTGGCTCGACTGAATCACAGAGATGGAGCTGTAACATGTGGAAGAAGAACACAATGCTCCCTTTCACTGCCGCAAACCTTTTTCTCTCCATCTGAAAAGCTCTCTCTCTCTCTCCCTTGTGCGCTCTCTCTCTCGCCTCATCTCCTCTGCCAAGTGCTCTCGGCGCCTGTTTTCTCAGCTGGGAGGATGGAAATCAGACGGGGGGAGAGATGGAGGAAGAGCAGGAGACAGTCTGAGGGATGGATTCAGGGTGATGGAAAAAAAAAAAGGGTAAATGGGGTTAATTATCTCACTCTGATTTTGCTTCAAAGGGGATGGAGTGAAAGATGAGAAGAAAAAGTATGCTCTCTTCCCTGCATCAGGTGTTACACTTTCACCTCACCCAGACTACAAGTCGAGGGTCAAGTATTTAAAATAAACAGGGGCAGCGAGGCCAGAGCATCTGCTCACCACTGACCACCACTGACCTGGAAACAGAAAGGATATTTCATAAACAACATGGCAATGGACCATAATTTGGTTTCCATCCACTCAACAAGAGAGAATAGTGTGTGCTTTGAGGGATCAAAAGCTTCCATCTGGTGCAATGTGGTTTGAGGGCATCTTCCACCCCCCACCCTGCCTCTTCCACTGTCTCCCATACACCCCGTCCACCCCCAACACACACACACATACACACCACACTCGAACCCAACCCCAATCCCCTCTTTACAAGCTGTACACCCCATAAACACCCCTCCCCCCATCCAGTACACACACACATACACACACACAGTCACCACACCCCCCAACACAGTGAACAGTATCTAATCCATTTCCTTCACCGCTGCAGTTGTCATGGAAACGCAACATTCTCCCTGTGAGCAACGAGAGAGGGAATGGCGAGAGGAGGGAGCGGGAAGGAGAGGAGAGAATTAAATAGCCTATATAAGGAAGCAACAACAAAGTCAATCTTCTCCTGAAGGATTACAAATTCAGCCAGAAATTTTCTCTCTGCTGTTTCTTCAGTCATTCACACACACACACACACACACACACACACACACACACACACACACACACACACACACTTCTCCTCCACAGCCACAAACACACACGTTCCATGATGTGGCTACATGTTGACACGGCAGGATATGGAGGATGTCGTCCTGCATGGGTGAGACTTGCATGCACATGCCAGAGCATTGGTGAGGAAAAGCAGATTTGTGGGTGCCCCCGTGGGCCGGCCATGCTGTGAATGCAGAGCGCCTCAGACATGCAGACTTTGACACAGAGGCATGTCGACATCTCAGCGCCATGGCGACAGGTGCTGCTGCGGAAACGGTGCAGCTGCTGCATGGATATTTCAGGCTAATAAGCGTTCATTCTAAGTTCCTCTCCTCTCCCCCACTACCCCTTTCCACAACTCAGAGCACCTTCCCGGATAACAGAGGCGAAGTCTGTGGCTGAGATCTTGAACATATAATTAAGTTTACACTGCATTACTGAATATTATTCTGGCTTTTTGTTAAAAGCACTGACTGCAAACTGGATGGATGAGTTGAAATATTAGATAGCCTACCCAGCATTTGCAAAACATTTGTAAACATTTGAAAACTCACTTAGAGATACCATAACACTGATACAAAAATAAGTATTGTCTATTGTCATCACTGGGTGTAGAAAAGATGAAATTCACCATGTACAGAAAGAGTCCTATTGATTTCTTCTGAGTCAAATTATTGTTATTATTGTTTTGGTGGGGATTTAAAGTTTTTCTGACTTTCACATGTAAGAGTTGAGCGATCCAACCAGAACTGTTTTATTCTTCCTGCCTCTGTTTGATTGACTCTTCACCTGTTTGCCTGTGTTAGTCTCAACAAATGGTAGTAAAAATAATAAAAACAATAAAAGCTTTTGTTAACATATTGTTGCAGCACTAGTAAGACCCCATGGCTCTTTAAGTTCCAACAAGAGGGACATTTTCACTTTGCTGGACAGTTGATTAATTTTACCAAAGTCCAAATAATATTGTTCTACAAGAGGAACTAAAACCCATCCAAGCCAGCAGGAATGGATCGCTGTAGAAAATGCAGCCCCCTAAAAACAGTTATTGACTTTTATGAACTCTCAAATCTTGGTAGATGATGAAGATATAACTGAAGAGTAATACTACATAATAAAATCTACATTTTTAAGTTGGTTTACCATCCATTTAAAAATAATCTTGAGCGTTAAATTTCTAAAACACTTTACATTTTGGAGTATGTAACCACTCAATGCATTTTAAACTGTACTTGATGTTCATTGTTGATACTAAACAGTGAACATTATTTATTTATTTTCTTAATTGATTACTGCTATAAAATTTTGCTTATTTGCTTCTACAGGACCACTATGAATGAAATGAAGAAACTGAGCAAATTCTAGTGATTGGATCAGCTCTCCATTCCCCATCACATGCGCACACACACACACACACACACACACACACACACACACAATCATATGAGGGAGCTATATATTTA
Source organism: Myripristis murdjan (assembly GCF_902150065.1). Classification (NCBI taxonomy): domain Eukaryota; kingdom Metazoa; phylum Chordata; class Actinopteri; order Holocentriformes; family Holocentridae; genus Myripristis; species Myripristis murdjan. The sequence continues at coordinate 22,751,771 of NC_043989.1, forward strand.
TAAAGCAAGAAGGGATTTCAGAGGGCCTTTAGCACAACTGTGAGCAACCAAGGAAAACATGGTAATGTTTTGTTTCATCTGACATTCTAACGGCAGCTTACATGTCAGCATTATGGGTGGGATACAAGGAACATCACTCCAGGTCTGATCCACTGGGATAGGTGTTAAAACCATCAGCAGGAAATGACTTTTGAAAAGCTGGGAATTTATTTCTGGACCGTGGGAAATCTACACAGAAAGAAAACATAGCAGAGGTTTAAATTGATCCTCTGAACAGCAAAAACATAGAGGGGAAAAATGCAAGTGCTCACACTCCACTATGCTCAGCAACAGAGGCGAGCGGTCATAATAAGCTATAAATGCAGCGCATGCCCAAGCCCTTCAATTAAAATCTTTAAAATGTTGGTCTCCTAGTTTGTCCTTTTATAATATACCTTATTTCTATCATTTGGTTGCAAACCGGTGCCTATATACACGTATCTTTCTCAATTTGCTAGCGAAATGCTGGAAAGTTGACAGCTTGACGCGCGCATGCTCTCGGTGATACCGAGTATTCACAGTAGTTTTGTAGCCGGTGTTTCCTGTACGTGGGTGTTTACAATGGAAAATAAGCTCTCTGTGAATCAGCTTTTCGGAAGACGCATGCGCAACACGAGTAGCTACGTAGCAGCTCGCTTGAAATGTTCAGCGGCAACTGCAAGTCATTCACTTGACAGCTAGCTACCGTTAACGTTGTTAGCTGGCTAGCTAGTACGGGAACGTTAACGTTAGTTTGTTCTTTCATCTGCATCGTGCCAATCAAAATGGGTGAAAATATAACTTCAGTTGAGTAACCTGGCATGTTTCATTGATTTAGGCTATTGCAGGTGTTCTGAAAAAGAGGTGTTCTCTGACGTTTATCACTTTGGTGCGTAGCCCGATGGGCAGTTGGGCATGTTTGTGTGTCATTTCATTGACCATGTAGGCTAGCTGGTGACATTGTTGTGTGTTTGCTTCACCCCGTGGCACGTCCCAATAGTTCTGATCTCATGGTAAATTCCAACATTTTGTTGGTAACACTGTGAGCATGTTCATGTGTCATTTGCTTGACTCTGTAACTGGTTATTACTGCATCATCCGTCCGTTCTAATAATATCCGCTTTCATTTATACTGTAAATTGCAACACATTGTTGTTGGTAACATTGGGGCAAAATGCGCACGCGTGTCTATCAAAATTGAGTTGTCGAGTTGATATAGTATAGTTAAAAATCATATTATGCGTTTTTAATAATTAATAAATGCCCAAAAATATTCGAGCTTGCGCCCTCGCGGCTGCTCGCATGAAATTGGGACCACAGCATGACTACACAAAAACGTCACCGCTCGCCACTGCTCAGCAATAGTTCTACATCTCCTGTATGACATGAAGGCATTTAAAAGATGGCAAATATCACCAGACATACTCTACAATTCATCAATCTGAGTGTTGTCCTGTACTGGGGTGGAGTCTTACATGAATTAATTTTATAGATTTTAAATGCTCAAATGCAGTCACATGATGGTTGCATTTGATTATCATTGCTTTAATTATTATGAATGTGATGTATGAATACTGATTCTTGTGCCACTGCATTGTCTAATTCCCAAAAAGTCCATGAATTAACCAAAAAACTGTGAATAGTAGCACAGAATAGGTGAATCTGAACCAGCTGAGGACATTTTGAGTTGGGTACATCTGTAGACAAAATGTCACTTCAACAGAGTGGATGTTTACATGCAGTGTTATGCAGTTGTATGGAAGGAAATCATTGGGGATTCAATTCTCTGGTACCTTGCCTCTTTTTTTTCTAAATGATGACTGCACAAAATTTGGTGAATATTTGAGTTCCACATGAAGCCTGGTGACATGCGGCTGGAAGCCACAGAGAATGATGGGAGGAAAGTGGGGCATATTTGTGTCAACTTCTGTGCTTTTTGACGCAGTGCAGTCAGAGCCTGTGATTCAGATTGCACAGCTAAACTTCCCAGTCGGTTCACTGCCTCATTTGGAAATCTGCCTAAATCATGGCTAGCTCGTTTGTGTGTATGTGTGCACTTCCACAACTTGCAGAGGAAACAGACAACCCTCCGAGAGGATTAATTAGAAGATACTGCAGGATGTTCTGAGAAATCTGGGGGGTGGAGGGGGAGCACAGGGGAAAGGAGCAGAAAAATAAGCTCCACTGGCTTAATTTACTGCTGTCATTGCACAACATCACCTTCCCACCGTCAACCCCCCGCTTCTGCTACTCTGCATTTTTTTCATCACACAAAACTCTTATTTACTTAGCCAAAATCCTTTCATCCTTTCATTGTCCCTGCATCCATTTTTAGTCCCTTTCTTCCTTTTCATCTTTCTTGCTAACCCAGATAAGATGCACTCCCTGTCCTAGATAAAATGAAGATCTGTCAGTCTCCTTTGTGACCCCGCCTTTCCTCCATCCATCCCTCGCTGCCTCGCTCTCCCTCCCCTTCATGACCTCTCTCTCTCCCCCCGTCCGAACAGGGCGAGGCTGTGAGACTGAGCCGTGTGTGTGTTATCCGTCTGCCCGTGTCCATAAAGCTCAAATATTCATGTGCCTGCTCCGTGCCACACAACGACAGATGATGTCGGTCGGTCGCTGAGGTGCAGCGGAACAGACTCCCAGTTTCCATGGCAACCTCCACCATCCATTTCCCCATCTCTGACTCAGTTAGCGGGTGCTGTGGGGAGTGGGGAGGTGGGGGTGCTGCTGCTGCTTACCTCCCTGGCAACATGCTGCAGCAGGATAGACCACAGAGACAGACACACAGACAGACAGACATGCACATGGATCCAAACCTGTCAGCATCACAGGCACTAGATTATTAGGAGGTGAGACGGAGAGGGAGGAGGTGGTGGGAAGCAGGATAAAGGACACGGAAAAACAAGAAATGATTAATGCCTATGAGAGAAGCAGCAGACAAAGAAAAAAACATGTTTTCAAAGCAGAGGCAGGGAATAGGGTGTATGTACACTGAAGGGTGAGCAAATAATAAACATCCCACAAAGAATGGAAGGAAGGGACGCAGAGAGGAGCAGTCCTGTCCTCCTGCCCTCCCAGCCAGCTCCGTCTCCCCCCTGGTCTCCTCTTCTGAGTCGTCTCTTTGTCCTTTCTCTGTCTCCCCCATAAAGAAGCAGCTCTGCACAGGGACTGTAAGCTGCTTACTATAATACAGCTGCACAATGGCCCCTAATACTCCACTTTACATCCAACCCCCCTCTTCTTGCTCCCTAGCCTGTCTGTAAAATGGATTCTAATGCAGTGCACTGCCCCCTATCCCATATACTCATTTACATCTACTCTGTCCTTTCAGAGGGGTAAGTCACAGCGCTTTACCCTTCCTTTCTGCAGGAGAATTTCTCTGGAATCAGTGCTCGTACAGTACTTGACCCATCAGTCCTTTACATTATAGGTAGAGAGCAAGCTGTGTCCTCTCTCTCCAGCTCCCTTCACCATCATCTATATATAGAACGAGCAGCAACAGAGCTTTACTGCCCATACTGTCCAGGATTCACAGCTCAGTCATCATTTACAGGCCTGATCCCTCCCTTTTTTATTGCCTCTGTTGTCATTATTACTATACAGATGGATCTGTGCACCGCCCAGATTGGTATTGGGCCTCTTATTAGGTTATACTGGCTTTTTGTATTCTGCTTTAAATGTTTTCTTTGCCTGTATGTGTGTCATTTTGATCTGTGCATCTGTCTTCCTCTCTCAATGTGTCTTTGTCTCTCCTTCTTTCCTTCTGAAATCTTCCATCGTGCCTGGCAACATCCATTTGTAAACTCCTCATCATCTCCTCTCCTCTCCCTGTGGCCCGAGTCCAGCCTCTGAAAGGTCAGCTGCGACCAGCTGGCATTTCCCTGGCCTTCAGTAATCAAGGGTACAGGCCACTGCTGCCGCTTGTCCCTGTCTGTGTAAGAATCTGTGAATGTCTGATTCTGAAATATTGCCTCTGACTTGACAAAGAGTGGATCTTGAGGACAAAAAATAGATATCTCAATGCAGCATTTTCTAGAAATCACAGGTAGTAGTGAGGAGAGAGGGGAGCAATGAAAGAGAAAATGGAAAGCAATGTGTAGAAGAGGTGAACAAAGAAGAAGTGAAATAGTGGAAAGATGTGGAAGTGAGCAGGGACAGAGGTGAGGAAAGGAGAAGAGACAGGGTGGGGAAAATGAAACAAAAAAAAAAAGAGGGGAAAGGGTACTGATTTTTGCCAGCGGGAGGCAAGAGTAACCATAGTTACCAGGCAAGGGAGTGATGTCATCGTCTCTAATAGGTGCTTGGCATGGTGGGGGGATTTTCGGCTGGCAGACTGTCTTCACCCTCAGCAGTTTATTGTTCAGTCTTGCATCAGGACAGAAAAGGCAGCCATCTTAGTGTGTGCGTGTATTTGTGTGTGTTCAGGATTTTTTCAATCTTGATTAAGACATAAATGAGTGAAAACACAACAAAGACATTTGCTGGCACTGCACCATGCAATTCCAGTTTTACTGACTTCATCATCATTCCCCCTCAGTTCACCCTCACCATCCACTCTACCTCTTTTCCTCATCACTCCCTCCCCTCCAGGCCAGACTGAGCCCCAAAGCCATATCTTCCACTTTGATGTTAATATGGAGACAAAGAGGTGTGTCTGTGCGTGCGTGCGTGTGTGTGTGTGTGTGTGTGTGTGTGTTTATCTGTAGCTCTTGTAGGAATATTAAGGGTTAAAAGGGGCCAAACACTATGACGAAAAAAAAAAATACATAGCATACTAGCACACAGGCTCAATCACCCATAAAATATCAGTAAGGTTTTACTGTTCCCTTCTTCAACTTTAGGATTGAGTCAACAAGCAATATAAATGGTTTAAATGTCTGTGTGTGTTAGAATCACCCCAGTTTAACCTCTAAACGTCACTGTGTGTAGCTACATTCCCCATAAAGGACATACCCTCTTAAGATAGAGTGATACCTTATATAGGTCATGCACATCCCACACACAAAAATGTTGACATGCATGGGTCAAACGCACATACTTGCACAGGCACATGACATGCATGCATGCACAGCCGTATACACACACACACATACATGTCCCACTCAGCGATTCATTACCCCCAGTGGAAATCAGTGTGCTGCAGGCTCAGTTAATGTAGGTCAATTGACTGATGACTCCATGACCTGTATCAGTGTGTATGGACAGATAGGGGGCAGGAGGGAGGGGCTGGTGCATACACACACACACACAAACACACTCACTCATTTGGTGTCTGGACATCACAGACACACCTATCCAGACATACATGTAAACATAAACATTCAGGAGAATGTGGATGATGTATAAAAAAAAAAAAAAATCATGTAGATGTGGAGAGGCAGAGAAATTTATACAAGCAATAAAATGCATGTACATACATATATGTATAAGCATAAGCAAACAGAATGATCTAGTGGGTCAGGGGCTCAGACCCTTGTGACTCAAGCCTGACTATAGCAGACAGACACACCAGCCTCAGGGCTTTTCACATGGATACAAGCGCCCCCTCAGAATTTCCACATCCATGCTATCAGACGTCATGTACCACAGCCCAACTCTTTCCCCATGTTTGGATTCAAAGACTCACACAAAACCTCAGACAAACTAATGTTACTATCAATATGACTATCAAACCCTTACCATGAGTGCATGTGGTTTATCTGAACACAACAAGAAGTTACACCATATTGCCTAACAGACAAGTGATGCAGCTTACAGAATACAGGAATGATGTCTTCACCTTGCATTACCAAAATCCTTGTCATTTAGGGCTGTGTAATAGATCAGTGCTGTATCAATAACGTGATAGGAGATTGGTATCTGAGATTTTGTCTTATTATTATGATATGGTGCTAGTATTGTCTTTTCTTCATTTTAAAGGCTGCATTATAGTAAAGAGATACAATTTCTATACTTTCAGCTTTTCTATTATTTGCTTCTACTTGCTTGATCATCATATCCATACTGTAAATGATTATTTATTAAAAATCTCGTGTGTAAATGTCTTGTGAAAGTACCAAAAATCATCCTTATATCATCATCATATCAATATTGAGGTATTCAGTCAAAGATATTGAGATGTTTGATTGCCCAGGCCTAACGTCACTGGTGCTTCTTTTCTGAGAATATAGAGACGGACAGTGCAATCCTTATTCTCTCTTCATACACCACAGACAATGCACTAGTAGCCACTGTGCATCTATAATGTTGCACCTATCTATCATAAGCACTTCAGGAGTAATCTTGGAGATGGAGCGATGTCTCTATCACTAACTGTCCTTTCTACTTCTGTCCAAATCACTGGCTGCTGAGTGCAGTATAAATATGTGATAAGATTGCATTGAATATGGAGTTCAAACCTGCACACTTACATGGACGTGGTATGGACAGAATAATTAACATGATTCATCTATCAGGTGAAGTCACGTAAACACTTTATTATGGCCATCACTGCTTATGGTTGGCAACCACATTATGAAACATCCCACTGGGCACTAAATGTTTAAATCTTGTGCTTTAGCTCTCATACGGCCCGGGTTCTTTTTAGCAAAATACAGCCTAGTTTTAGACCAAGCATAAATAAATTGTTACATTTTTAAAGGAAAACGCCAACATTTTGGGCAAAATACCCTTTTTCTGACTTAACCAGACTGAGACAGGATGTTTGACACCGTTTTCACCTCTGTACAGTGTATTTAGTGTTAGCTTAGCATAAAGACTTAAAGTCTATGAGCGTCGTTAGCCTGGCTCTGTCAAAGTGACAAAATATACCTTACAGTAACACTTACTTGTCTTACTTACACATCATATTGTGTGGATTTGTTGTACATGCCTTGGAATTTCTGAAAAAAATAGAAAAACAAAACAAGGGTCATTTTAGAGAAGTGAGTTTGTGCCAGATCTAACTACTGTATACCTTCAGCAGTGCGTGGCTCACTGCAATAGATGGAAGGATAAATGTGTTCAGCAGTTACAGTTCCGCCATCTAACTTCTCCTGAAACGACTCTCATTTAAAAAAAAATAAATAAATAAAAAAATCAAGCTGTGTATTTCAAATACACGAAACGTTGTGTAATTAAGAGAACTTCACAGTTGCTGTAAGGTTTATTTTTCCAGTTTGATGGAGCTAGGCTAATGCCTGTCATAGACTTCACGTCTTTATGCTAAGCTAACACTAAATCTCTGCTACCCATGCTACCCATAGGACTCAAACCAGTGGCCCTACAGAGGCGAAAAAGGTTATCCAACAGCTTGTCTCAGTCTGTGTAAGTCAGAAAAAAGGGCTTTTCTGCACAAAACGTTGGAGTACTGCTTTAAGTAAAGCATAAACTAGCTGAGTTTTAGCCTTGATGTCTTTACCTTTCTTAAACATTTAATGAACTTAAAATTATTCAGTGGGATGGCTTGTTCAAAAGATACACTTAAGTTTAATATTATGATATTGTCATGATAGTAATCAATGTCACATTTGTCACATTTCACATGAATGTCCCATTCCAAATGTGTTGTAGTGGATCCATTAGACCTAATTTACCATTAGTGATACTAACACTCATTTGAAAAAGCCTAAATTAGTATTTGGTCAATATGTTTAAGATATTTAGTATATGTAATGTGTGTGTGTGTGTGTGTGTGTGTGTGTGTGTGTGTGTGAGACAGGGAGAGAGAGAGAGGAGGGAGAGAGAGCGAGAGAGAGAGAGAGAGAGAGAGAGAGAGAGAGAGAGAGAGAGAGGAGAGAGAGAGGGGGGAGGGGGCAGTACTATGGCCCTGTGTGTGGCTGTGTGACCCCTGATCCTTATTGATATTCTGTCTGCATCTGCCCTCAGCTAAGCCCGGAAGACAGACCCACTTCTTTCCTTCTCTCTCTCCTCCTACTCTCTCTCTGCTCCATCTCCTTTAAAAATTTAGGAGACATTCATCCCAGGAGGAATGGTGATCTTCAGGCATGAGCCATGACATTGTGAATAAGAGAGAGAAAATGCCCACAAATGGAGGAAAAAAAATAATAGGAGTGGTAGCATTCATGTGCATGTGTGGGGGTTGGGGGTTCATAATAAATCTGGGTAGAGGGAGAGTAGCATTCAGAAGAAAAACAGACAAAAAGATTAAATGTAAAGTTTGTCTTTGAAATATCACAATGGAATAGTAAACAAAACCTGTTGGTGCATTAATACATGCTGCCTCTCATGTTTCATTCAGTTTCATCACGCCAGATGACTACAGAAGGACCATCTCTATCAGGACTGGGGTAGGTTGCTTCCTTGATGGCACTGGTAATGATGACAGGAGAAATGTGGCAGATGATGAGGAGGAGGAGGCTAGGGTGAAGGAGAAGGAGGATGGCACAGAGATTTAACATGAATGAGAAGAAGAAAGGGAAGGTGACAAGACAGAAGTGGCAGAGAACTGGCCTTTCCTCCTTAGTTCGGTTACTACAACGAAACATGGTCAAACTTTTGAACATTACCTCAAACAGCTACACACAAACCTGTTTCAGATTGCACACAATTTTCTTTCTTTTTTCCCATTTGCATTAGTACCAATGTGCATTCACATCTTGTCTTTAAAAGGATTAAAGGCTTAGGTTGCTTTTTGTCAGACATCTTCAGCTCTGACAGAGACAAACACACATCAAAGTCCTTTACATATGTTGATGCCAGTCTCTTAAGTTCATGCTTACACTGTACAATATGTAGGGCATGTTGTCTTTTATGATCAGAGTGGTTCTTTCTGTTATTCTAAAGAGATTCCCCCTCATCCAAGTAACTCTGCTTCGATTTAAACAGATGAATTCATTGTATTGTTTCCATGCATGGAATACCTCACCTCCAGATGCACAAATACATAATCAAAGGATAGATATATAAACAGAGGCAGAGACAGAGAGAGAGAGAGATAGGCAGATACATGCATGGATATAGGAAGTCAGGTCGACCAACAGAAAGTTGTGTGGATGAAGAAAGAGATATGTAGAAAGGCTTAAATGCAACACATTGCATGAACTGGCAGATAGACATAGAATTAAGGATGTATGGATAAATAAATAGACAAATACACAGGATTATTCATGCATGAGCAGAACAATGGACCAGACAGACAGGAATGCATACTGAAACAGAAAGAAAAACCAACACAGACACAGACACAGACACAGACAGACAGACAGACACAGACACACACACACACACACACAAAGTGTTGATATCATGGCTCCCTGGTGCTGCAGGGTGGCTGTGGGCACAGGGCTGTGATGATGGAGATGTCACTCAGTAGTGTGAAAGCACAGCCAATCGCTTGACACTTGTTGGCCCATGTTAATTGTCCACTAATTGTGTGTCACGTGGAGAGTGTTTTACAAGACAGCATGTAATTTGATCAAGGGAATATTATTAAGATATGATGACCAAGGCGGAGAGGTGGAGAGACGTGGACAGATACACATTTCCACACTTAGACACAAGGATTAGTGCACACAGATATGAACTCACACACTCAAAAAGACCCAAATATGCAGTCAATTACACAGACAGACAGGAAAATAGGCATGCTCAGAGTCATGCACTCACGCCGTCATTCCAGAAGGTCAGCAAAAACACTACTTTGCATTTGTCAGCAGTCAATCACCCTAAACTTTTTTCTCCCTTGTTTTTCTGAGTTTAGTGGCACAGTGGTGGGTATTTCTCTCCTTGCAGAGTGAAACAGCAGGAAAGTTGAGAAACAGCCATTCTAAACAAATGAAGAGAGGCTTTAATCCACAGTTCTCAGAAATGGAGGGAGAGAGGGAGAGACAGAGGGAGAGACAGAGGGAGAGAGAGAGAGAGAGAGAGAGAGAGAGAGAGAGAGAGAGAGAGAGAGAGAGAGAGAGAGAGAGAGAGAGAGGCTCTGGGGGTGTACAGCCAAGTTAAAGACTAATGATACACAGTTATTTCAAACAGGGGCCTGGCAATCCTGATGCTGCTTACAGCCAGAGAAACACACACACAGCTTCTGGCTCAGGGGAAGAGGAAAGCGAGTGTTAGATGGAAAGACAGGGCTACTTGAGAAATAGCAGTAGAAATAAGGAGAGAAGAGCCACGGACAATAGAAAGAACACGTTTTATATATAATTTAATGTTTTGTTTCTTCTCTCCACAGCTGAGGTCACATCTCAGCACTCCCTCCCCTCCCTCCGTCATCCTCTCCTTGGGGTGTGTGTGTGTGGGGGGGGCAGATATTCTCCAAGGTTCACTTTGCTACCTGGAGACCGACAGCCTCCTCTGGCCAGCCAATCAGATGCCCTGAAAAACAGCCTCCTGCTTTGCCATTGGTCCACTGCTCCTGGGAGCTCATTCCAGCGTCAATGGCCATGTCATTGTGTCGTCTGGCAGTGCTGAGGCCAATTATACTCCCCCTGTCGCTTTGTCCAGGGCTCTTTTCTCCAGGAGACCCCCTTCACGCTTATAAGGGCACACACACATACACACACACAGTCCCCAGAATGTCTTAATGAGAGATTGAGGGAGTCTGGGAACAAGGAAGACTTGAGAGTCATAGTAATGAGACAGAGTGAGCCTGGACATTTTCACGATAGTCTCACTGATCTGAATCTTATTTTAAACCTGGGCCTTATTTTCCTAGTTTCGCCACCATAAGTGATTGTGTTCAAAATGTTATGATTTATCTCATGGTAGAGCTTTCATGCCTCCAGATTGCTGTGGGTCGCTGCTCTTAACCACACACACACATACACACACACACACACACACAGTACAAAACAATAACCAACAATAAGCAAAAAAAAAAAAAAAAAAAAAAAAATTAAAACACAACCCTTTCAACACAGTAATACATTGATTGTACAAAACAAAAAGAATGTATAATGAAGAATGAATAACTGTAAACAAACAATTAAGGCATCATCTCAGAAAAAAATAAGCCATTTGATCATTTTTTTTTAAAATTGCTCATACCCCTCTTGGAATCACAGCCTTATCATGATGTAGGGGTTTGTGGGGCCCTGTGACCCTGCTGTGGGGGCCTCTGTTGTCCAGAATATTTAGCATATGGTAACATCATCCAGGCAAACTGGTCTCAGGAGTCTCTATGAACAGTTTCATGGATCAACCAGGACCGCCTCTCAGAGCCAGGCCTGGAGGGGATACTCAAGGGTGAGCATTTGGTGGCAGAACCTGACACGGGCTCCAGTCAGACTGATGTGAGGCAACCCTCTGGTGGACCCATCACCTGCAGGGGGAGAAGTAGAGACTTGGTGCAATGTCACTCAGTGGGTGGTGGGGTGGTGGTGGAGGAGGACCCTGTGTAGAGGGTCTTCGACTCACACCTCCAAAGGAGATTTTCCTGTATCTCAAGGGAGGTTGAAGATATGCAGTTCAAATAAACTCTGTTCAAAGGGTCCATCACTGAGGCGATTGTAGCTGTGGTCACATGGTTGTTGGTGCCTGTCATGACTGCAGCCCATGTATGAAGTTGTGGAAACCTTCAGTGAGGGAAGCTGATGAAGGATGCCTTTCAAGTTTGGTTGGCTCAGGAGACTGTAGCATCAAAACTGCAGCAGGCCAGAAGGGCTGCAGCTTTGGTGGTCATCAAAGATAAAACTCTGATATGGGGGGAGTTTGGGGAGGTAATGAAGACCACAAGGTACTCTCGGTTGGCTCCAAATAAGTTCTTTGCAAACCATCAGGTGACTCAGCATGGGTTGGCAGGGTCTTTCCTCCCTGGGATTGGGAGATGCTGACCTTGCCTGAGGATATAGTGAGATGGTGAATGGAACATTTTAGGAGCTTCTAAACCAAACTGACAAACCTTCCTTGGACAAGGTTGGTCCAGACGATTTAGGTGGTCATGTATTGGCCTGGCAGAAGTTTTTTGGGGAACTGGGAAACTGCAGTAACAAAGTGCTAGGAGTATCACACTGGGTCCTCCCAAGTGTCTAGTCAAAGGTGTTAACAAAGTATGGTGACCTTAGGGCTGCATCTCTGGTTTTTTTGGACATGGTTCACTTGGGGTCATTAAGCTGTGACCTCCAGCAGGCACTGGGACAATTTGCTGCCAGGTATGTAGTGGCTGAGATGAGGGTCAACACATTCAAATATGAGGCCACAGTGTTCTGTAAGTAAAAGGTTGTTTGCCCCCTCCAAGTCCAGAGTGAGTTACTACCCCAAATGAATGAGTTGAAGAGTGTTGGGGTGTTGTTCATGAGTGAGGGTAAAACAGTGGGAAATTAATAGACGATTGATCAGATTAGGGCTGCTGTCACATGTATACAGCTGTTCTACCAGAGTATTATGTTGAAGAAGGACCTCTAATTTTACATACAGAGATTAGAGTCAATGTATGTTCCAACACTCCCATATGGTCATGAGCTTTGGGTAGGGACCAAAAGATACAAGTAGTTGCTCTGAGCTTCTTTGCAGAATGGTGGACTCAGCCATGAAGATTGGGTGAGGAGCTCAGACACTCAGCAGTTAGCTTAGAGTAGAGAAGCCACCCCTTCACACTGAAAGGAGACAGTAGTTGGGACGCCTCCAGGGCACCTTCCCACATCCTTGTGTTCCAGGAACACAAGGATGAGACCCCACAGCAAGCCCATAACACTCTTGCAGACTACATATCCCAAAATTCCTGGGGACACTTCAGGAGTAGCTGACAGACATGGCTGGGGAAAAGGATGTCTGGGCAATCCTTCCCAGCCTTCTACCGCCATGACATGGTCATGGATAATAGATAGCACACTTTGCTTTGTTTACTTATATTAGTTACCAGTTTCCTGCTGGTTTCAAGTCACATCATATGGTATTTCTAGAAAATGCAATCAGAGCATTGGAGCATGTGAACTTTCTGCTTGAAAACTAGCATGCAGAGATCAGTAATGTGAAAGTAGAAGTAATATAGAGAAATCCAAATGGCTGTGTGGGTGTAATTGTGCTGAAAGGATGTTGTAATTATTTTTGGGTTTAACTGTTGGAGATTTCATACCTCTAGTTTGTACGTAACACCCTTACACAGAATCTACAGTGTATGAATATCTAGACTCAACCACACAAGAACACACCCATGCTTTCAGTCAAGGATGCAGCCGTGCCAAATAAACTAAGTAAAGAGGATGCACACACAGCACAACAAAGATTCTCGATCAAACGCACACAGAAACACAGCCAGGCTGTGCATTCTCCCACAGTGCTGCTGGTGAGAACAAAGTCTCCAGAGTGTTACTCTTTCTGTCTTTCTTTCTCTTTTTCTTTTTTTTTTTAACAAATTGTCAGCTACTTACTTCATCATGGCCCACATGCCCTCTCTTTATCTCTGCTCTCTTTCACATTTTCAGCCTCTCTCCTACTCCTTCTCTATATCTTCCATTTATTTATCCTCTCTTCCTTTTCCCCACAATTTGTACCCTCTTTTTTGGTTCTAGACTCTTTCATGCTCTCCAGCTCTCCTTTGGCACTTCAAGCACTCTGTATGACATTGTTTCCACCTCACTGTGAAGATTATCAGTTTTTTTCCAAGCTATTACATTCCTCCTTGTAAAAGCCTCATCATCCTTGATAAATTATTTTCCGGTGACACTCCCTTCAGTCCCTCTTGAACAAACCTGAACTTTTCATGTAGAAGGAATGAATACTCACAGAGGACACACACACACACACACACAGGAGCACACACACACACCCCAGATGATTCAAGTTTGCCTCCTCTCAGTGGTGAAGTTAAACACCCTCCTTGTATGGAGGGATGAGGTAAATGGGGAAAAATAGAGGAGGGAATGTGCATGGAATGCAGACGACTGTCACAAGAAAGGGGAGAAAACGGATGTGCTTTCTGTGTGTGTTTGTGTGTCTCTATGCACTGCCATGTACATGTGTGGTAAGGCTGTCATTTTGGGGTGAATATTCCTGTATTTTATCCTGTCCAAAAATAGAAGTAGAAAATACAGAGTTTTGTTCCAACTTCAGTTGTCTGCCCTTTTTCTAAAAAAAAAAAAAAAAAAAAAAATACTGATTACTGGCACTGAAGAGAGGTTAACAAATAAATGGTTAATAAATAGCTTTAGCTTCTAGATATTTCAGAAATGTATTTATGCAGTGGATATGTAGAGTTTTGACAATGAACTGTTCAGATACAAACTCCTGGGATATTTTAGGGCTCTGCTAGCAACTTTGAAACATGTAAGACTCTAACATCTGAAGCCGTGTTCCAGGCAGTCTGCTGAGGAAGAGAGAGCTACAGCAATATGAGATTTCAGTGACTAAGAGAAAAAAATCATCTTTTATCCACATGCCAATCCTCAACCTCACAAACAAAAACACGCCCAACCAGGACACTCCCAGTGCAGTGCGAATACACACACACACACACACACACACACACACACACACACACACACACACAGAGTTCAGTCATTCAAGGATAATAAATCCCAGTAAAGCCCAGAGACATAATTTTGGAAATGGATGTGAATGAAATGAGGAACACATGCACACACGCACACACGCACACACACACACACACACACACAAGACAAAAGCAGAGTGCTATATTTTCCGTTTAGTTTTAGGTTGATTAGGATCAGATGCTGGAGAATCACTCCCTGATTATTTCTGTCTTCAGAGGGGAGGGACAGTGGCATATGAACACGAACACACACACACACACACACACACACACACACACACACACACACACACACACACACACACACACACACACACAATTAAAAGATATAAACTCATAGTGATTCACGATTCCCTTTATTGTCAAACCAGAACCATTACAGCCCTATGGTTTGCACATGGCGTGTGTGTGTGTGTGTCCAAGGAGATGTAGTAAATGATGAAAGGAAGTCAGGGCTCTCTGGTTAAATCATGAAGCCAGTTAATGAGGGTAAAGGTGAAAAGACAGCAATAAATCAGCTCAGGTTCACTAAAGAGTAGGCACCTCATTCACAGTATGCAGAAGGGCTTTCGTGCATCTCAAGGCCCTGAAAATGGATTCCAATTATCCTGGCATTTGAAATGAAAATCCCTCTGACAAAAGAATTCATTTTAGTCACCTGGGAGTATTCAATGCATATCAGTGAACATAAGCAACTCTCACAAAGCCAACAATCCAAAACCCTACTCTGTGACATCAGAGTCCAGGCCAACACAATCTCTATTTGCAATGCACAGAGGACAGCACTCATGTTTGCTTGAGCATATACACCTAAATAAGCTTTACTTTAGGTGTTAAACTTTATAAATGAGTAGGGATGAGTTTCATTCCAAAATATGTCCAATATTTACCTTCAAACAAATAAATAATTTTTTTTTTTTGCTAGTATGAAAATAAAGCTGACTATTTTTGAAAAACATTTTGGAATGAAACACTAACTGTGGTCATACAAACAGATAATCCCCTGGAGGTACTGTTTCATCATCCAAAAACTCTTCCTTTCATTTATCAGTGGCGAGGTGCTGGGTTTTACAGCCCAATAACATCACAGAGTCCAGGCTTTCTTGAGTTTTATGTTTCATGTAGACTGATCTAAACTGGCATGCCCACAGAGAAAGGGAGAACAAATGTGATTTCTCTGTCGGGATAATAGCACTATCCTTAAAGAAACCGAGTGATGCTTCTCTTTTTGGTTTAATTAAAAACAGAGGCTGAGGTTTCAATATGAACAAGCATGATGAGGCATTAATCTGCAGGCAGTGAAGATATTCTGTTAGCAACTGTAAACAATCAGCAATCAAAGTAGGTTTAAACGAGGAAGTGATGAGGTTCAAAAAGAGGAATCAACTCAAGTTTACAGAGAAGAGAGTCCTGTCAAGTTCTTTTGCTTTGCCTACATTTGCATTGTGTCATGATGTGTTCATCTATTGGTCTGACACTTGACCCTGTGTTCCTTAAGTGGAAAAAAAGAGATACTTTTGCTGTTCTTTCACTTAGTGAGCTTATGATTTTATTTCTATGAATTAAGTCAATTGTGTCAGGTCAATGAAATCATCATGGCATTCAGGTAAGATTCAAATCAGTGAGATTATCAAACTGTGCAGCCCAGCTCTGTTTCATTAAAATGAGTTTCACGTCATCCTGATTCCCAGACTTGCTCCGATATAGCGTGGCATTTGAGGGGTATTCTGAGCCAGAGTAGGCCTTGGACAAGCTGGCCAGTACAGGGAAGAGATTAGTGGAAGGTCTGACTCATGACTCATCCTGGTTTAGGAAATACCTTTCTGATTCAACACAGGGTTCAGAGCCACTCAGCGTTGTCCATCAGGGAGGGAAGAAGATGGATATAAAGGTGGTGAAAAACTTGGTAATTTCACTTGGGAGAAAAGGGGAGGGTTAAAGGATAGAGGGAACAGTAGTGAGAGGAACAACACAGGAACGTAAGGAGGGAGGTAAAGGATAAAAAGTACTGTTAACATCAAAAGTTCTCTCTCTCACTCACACAACTGAAATGGTCCCAGTTAAAGATAATGCAGAACGCTGGCAGTCACTGGCGGAAAACTTCTCTGATGTAGTTCAGGGTCCTGGCCTGAACAATGTAACAAGAGAAAATCCTGCATTTTTATATAACCCATTCCTCTGTTTATTCATTCTTCATTGTGTTTGGCAAGGAGATTGATTATATTTTTGCAGAGCCCAATAACTGTCTGGTATTTTCATTGCAAAATGTGATTACATGAGAGAGAGTGGGAGAGATAGAGTGAGAGAGAGAGGGACAGAAAGAGAGAAGGGGTGGGGGGGTATTGCAAAAAAAAAAAAAAAAAAAAAAAAAAGTGCATCTGAAGGAATTTCCTTTGGCAAACAACCAGGAACACAACAGAGTCTGACATCACACATTTACAATATCTTCTAATGTGACCAAAGAATGACCCCATCACATCATTAACTTATTGAAGATATTTTAATGGTTCTGTGTAGCAAACAGAACAACTACGTGCATCATTCTGTATACATACAGCAATCTCTCCCCCTCAAAAATTAAATCTCTTCTCCATTCACATACATTAAAATAATCAACAATAAAAATTCACATAGAAAACAATCTCTTAAAAAAATGAAAGAAAAAAAATCAGAGAAAATTAACTCAGAAAACAAATTATATTCCAGTGATGTTTTGACATCAATCTTTTGTTTTAAACCAACTGCTTTTCAATGTTGAACACAGCCTCTTTTGAATATGCTGCACACAGTGATGAGCTGGAAATGTTCCCTTGAGAGAAACAGTATTGCTGCTGAGTTTCTAATACAGCCAAAACATGACATATAAATGCTCTAGGAGAGGAAGAAACAGTCGTTTGATTGTGCTTGAAAGCAGGTAGCACAAACTGTGGGGTTTCAAGTAATACAAGAATTGCTGCTAGACTTTATCAACATTTGCAGTGTATTATTAACAAACTATGGTTACTGTGTAAAAATTCGGCTCCAGCAATGGAGAAGAATTACAAAGATGTCTATATTGATTTTGAGGAACCTCATCTCCAATTGTGACCTTTAAGGATTTTTTATTAAGTGCCAGTTCCTCCATGTGCAGAGATTTCTATGTGTAGGAAGAAATGAACTTATTCAAAATTACAGTAAAATATCAGGCAACAGTGTGAGAAAACGAAAGGTGACTGTTATGCTGATGAGGTTTTACTCAATCAACGGCAACATGAAAGCACTGACCTTGAATCGACAGAAACAGCAGATGTGGTTGCAACCCAGTGGTTGTTACATCCTGTGGCTGGTTTGGGATCAAGGAAGGGTGGGGCGGGTTGTACAGTGTTTGCATAGGAATAAATATTGCATGGAGCGGCTGACAGCATCTCTTGGGGTTCCTGTCGGATATTACACTACAACATTATGGCAACATTTATGCTGATGGCTACTGAATACAAAAAAGAGCGAGTCCAGACATTCAGCAACTACTGTTGTAGTCTAGTGGGTGGGGAAGGGGAGGGGACACACACACACACACACACACACACACACACACACACACACACACACACACACGAACAAATGCAAACATACACTTGTCTCAGCAGTTTTCAGGCAGTTTTCCAGTGTGCGGTATTCTCAGCAGAAACACCACAGTGCTGTTTATGAGACCTAACATTTATGACAGCATGGTCAGTACCGAACAGTAATTATAGATGGCAATACACACAAACAGACACACATACACACACACACACACACACACACACCTACACCGAGTGCACACAAACACACTCATATGTACAAACACATGCGCGCGCATTTCTAAATAAAGACAGCTGACTTCATGCCTACAGACAGACAGACTTTTTCACACACACAAACACGCAGGCATACAAGCTTTTCTCAGGCTAGAGCTGGTATGGAAACACCCTTCCAGGGAGCAATCATTTTTTTTTGGTACTACTTAGTAATATGTGGAAGACCCTGCCCCTTTTCATCCCACTCAGCCCTTCGTCTCTATGGGGTTGGACGATAACTCCATGGATATGAGCAGGATGTCTACATATGCCTGTTGTGGGCATTTGTGTTTACAGTGCATAGATATGGTTATATGGTGCCTCTTTTGATAAATCTGAAATCTAAATCATGAGCATTAATCCCATCTCTGTGAAAAAAAAAAACATTCTGTTAGGTAATAATAAACATTGGTGAAAAGAGCTTTGATTAGTCGACACCACAGCCCAATACAAACTCTAGTTGGACAAACAAAGCAAATTTCAATGACAAGACTGGATTTGTACTGGTTGGCACATTGTTTGAAAAATACAACACAATAATTAACACTTACATACAGTATATCAGAGAAATACAAATCAATGTTTCATGGGTGTTCAACAAAAAACTCCAAAATGGAAATGAAAATGAAACAGCA
This sequence comes from Myripristis murdjan, assembly GCF_902150065.1. Lineage (NCBI taxonomy): Eukaryota > Metazoa > Chordata > Actinopteri > Holocentriformes > Holocentridae > Myripristis > Myripristis murdjan. The sequence goes on from NC_043989.1 coordinate 22,770,679, forward strand.
CAGAGGTCACTGCCTGGAACATCCAAAAAGAACTTGTGTATCAAAGTCCAGACATTGCCAGTCAAAGGCTTTGCAGTGGCATCACACACACACACACACACACACACACACACACACACACACACACAAAATCAAGAATGGGTCCCTCCTGAGTATGTCTTTGGAATCTCACCTAATCTCATCTCAAGATGCCCTTTGGGGAATGACAAACGTGAATAAACTGACAAACAAAGACAAAATTCGATCAAAAAAACAAAACAAAACAAAACAAAAAACAGATAAAACACAGGAATAGATAGTTGCAGATGCTGAACTGAGCAGTTTAAATTTCTATGGCGGTAGCAAAGATTCACTGGTGGGCTGAGGGTCATCCAGGAGGTGTGGCCCAGGTGAGAGCCCCACCCCCTCCCTATGCCCCTCCCTTTGCCGGCAAAAAGAAGCAGTCCAGAAGCATCCAGTCTGATGGTCCTGTTAAGAGCAAGGGCACAGCGTCTTGGCCTTTTTTCATTCAGTCAATCTGATGGAGCAGAATGAAGTTGCCGTTAGACACTGATCTCAGATCAGATTTGTATTGGCCTCTGTGATTTTGCTGACCCTCGATCTGTGAATAAGGGTAACGTTCTGCCTAACTGGACCGAACGGGGGCACCCTCCAGTAACTCCTCTAATGACCCCGCCCCTTCTAGTTTAAGCTCCTCCTTTTCCTCTGTATTTTTCTTCTTATTGGTCTGTTTGCCTGATGATGGTGTGTCTTCCTGCATCAGTTCTTTGGCCAGGATGTTGGTCACTGCATGACCAGCTCGTCGGTGGTTGGCTAAGAGAGAGGGACAAAGACAGAGAGAAAATCAACTCAATGACATGTCATGTTCACATCTTATCATCAAGATGTTTGCATGCAGAGACGTATGAAAACGTGTCAGTCAGCCATGGCACACCACATCAGCAAATAACTGTCACGGGAAATAAACAAAGGACCAACCAGCCTTGAACAGAACACACAGGAGTATGTGTCTCAGAGAATATTATAAATCTCTTGCGTACATGCATGTGAACACAAAGACACACACACACACAGAAATGCCTGAGTGGTGGGACTGTGTGGATTAGTTTGATATCTACAGCCACTCACTGCTTATGCCAGATTAGACCTTCTCAACATGATTGAGACAGAGGCAAAATGAGAGAGGAAAAGAGGAAGGGGAAAACAGCATGGGTGGAAATGTAGGGGGAGAGGAAGCAGGTAGAGACAACATGAAGGAATGAAGGTAGAAAGAGAGTAAAGGGGGTGAGGTAGCAGGTGAAAAAGAAGAGAGCAGAGGATGGGAGGTCAGTGATTCATAGTGTGGGACGATGAATGTAAATAAGAGGAACATGGATAGAGAGGTAAGAGAAGTGAGCTGTAAAAAAAAAAAAAACTAAAAAAAGAAGAGACAGAAATATGCAGCACAAAACGTGCAGCGAAGGGAGAGGAGAGGTGTACAGGGATGGACAGAGAAATAGAACAAGTGTGACAGATAGAGCCCTGAGGATGCTGTCATTTTCACTGTTCTACCTGCGTACTCTGTTATTTCCTCTCCTCCTCCCACATACACCAGCAGCCCTGCTTTTATATCTCTCTCTCCTTTCCTTCCCTGCCTCCCTCCCTTGGTGCCTTACCACTCTACATTTTCCTGCGTAGGAGGACAGCTGTGCAGTAGCGGCCATTTCGAATTATATAGGTCAGTGGGAGATAGTGTGTCTGTGCTTAGAACTCTTCACACCTCAAGCAAAACATATTATGAAAAAATATGTTAACATCAGTCGTTGACACGCTTGTTAAGGCACAGAAACACAGTGATGTAGTGTGCTTCTGTGCTAACTGGGAGTAAAGATAGTTCATTATGCAAAAACAACAGAATCATGCATGCAAATGAACCATGTATGCACAAACAACACAATGACACATGGTTTTAATTGACCACACACACAAACAAACGAAAAGTTACCGAGCCAGTCTCCAGCACTAGTTGTGATAAAGACACGATTGAGTCTGGAGAAGAAAGGGGAATACAGGAGGATAGGAGAGAGAAAAAGGGAGAAAAAGAGGAATTAAAGGTCCTGTTAACAGTAAACTCATCTTTAGACTTCAGCCTCAGCTGGGCTGATCAACACGGACAGCTGGGGTGACAAATTATCACCTCTCACACTTTTCCTCTGGGGGTACACACAGACCTCTCGCTGTCTCTCACACACATCAATACATGCAAACACACTTCAATCTCACATGCTCTCTCTCAATATCTATTTTCATCCTCCTCCAAAGCCCCTCCCTCGCCCATAAACTCACTAATTAGACATTATGCAAATGACCCCGATACAGAGAGAAAGTATGCGTGTGCTGTGCTGAGCCTGTCCCACAAAACTGAACCCATAGAGAGAAGCTCTTCAAAGGCTGTCAACCCAGCTTCTCTCCTCTCGTCATCCTCTGGTCCCTCTTGGGAGAGAAAAGAGAAAGGAGGAGGAGAGAAGAGGATAAAAGTCAGGACTAGATGTCTCAAGCATTGGAACCAGCATGAGAAAAATGAATTTCGGCTGAAACTGCAGATTAAAGGAGTGAGAGGAAAGCAAGTTTTCCCTGGATTAAAATATGGTTTAAATTGTCAAATACTTAAAGTGATGGTTCAATTCTCTGCTCCTTGCGAGTAATGTGTTCTCAAAGTTTGACCTGCCAATGCCTTCCCTGTTGTGAGATGAAAGCTTCATTGGGAGCCTTCTCCAAAATAAATGAAGCATACCTGGCCCAGCAAACAACACAATTTTGAGCAGAGACCAGAACATGAAAAACAGTTTTGAGGATGCACAACAACACACTTTTGTTAAGGATTCATTATAGATGTTCTTTTGCAGCCCTCTTGCTAACTTGTGGAACTACTTTGCTTAGGTAACACAAGGCAACGACTTCACGAACCTGGTGTGTAAACATAGAGCACTAAGGGATAGTGTTGTGTAATGATACATAAACAAAGTAGTCCCACAAGCTAGCAAGCGAGAGGGCTGTGACAGAGAGTCAATAGTACAACAACCTCTGCTGTGCATCCCTCCTGGTGGAGCGGAAGGTGGAAGGTGACAGGGAAGCCACAACAGTACATATACATCATTAAGATTAATCAAGGGCATTACAATTTTCTTCTCATGTATTACATTTTATCAGACAAAAACAACACATATGTAAGCAAGGCATTAGTAGTGATTGTGCGGTAGATTTGTGTTACAGAAGCATACAATGATCAGTAAGTTGGTTTCTCTTCTCTGACCTCTCCGCTCCAGCAGTCATGTTCCCTTCTATGGGAATTTAAGTGGAATTGCCTGCCTGTTCACAACTACTAGATGAAACTAGCAAAACACAGAAACAGGCAAATCATCCTGACCAATCAGATGTGGAGATTTGACAATTTTCACATAGCATGTGGCACTGCAAATAGATATGCATTCTCACCATGTGCGTTGCCTGAATTTTCCATTCACTTGGCACAAAGCCAGGTGGACAAAATACTATGTAATTAGACACTGAGACCAACAATAAAGATTGTTTTAGGTCTGTTTAGTCATGGGAGAACAAGTGTGTTTACACTTGGAGAGGAGATGGGTGGCACAAAGAGTTTATTGCAAGGGTCATATGTAACACATTACACTCCAGGAGTCTCGATAATGACTGCCTAATGAGGAAAGTAAGTCTTTGTTGTACATTGGCTGTCACTAAAAGGGGAAAGTACAAAAACAGGATATAGAGCAGACAGTGGGGAGAGGATAATGTTTTTTTCAAGTATATGATTCCTGGGAAGAGAAGGTAACCAATTAGGTCAACGGCATGGCTGTGTGCAGGTATACAGAGCATAACCACATCTTCCTCTGATCACAAAAAAAAATTAGATGTCACACACACAGTAGATCACACAGAAATAATAACCACCTACCAGCTAAGAAACTAGAAATTACACGATCATCAAGAATGACTAAGGGGTGACTGTTCCTATATTGATGATCTATTTCCAGCACAACAGACTGCAAGGAAGCCTTTGTAACATATCATGGTAACAGAGCTGGGAGTAGAATAATAGTGTATTTCTAGATGTAGAGTGGATCTCCATCAGAGTGTGGCTTGCCTACCGGGGGCTCGTATCGCCCTCCTCAGGCTGCAGTGGGTAGCACACATTGCTGCTCTTTACTGTAGCACTGTGGGAAACAGTGACGTCATCTAGCACCACTGCTCACCAAAGCCAGTGTTTGTGTCTGTGCTAGTGTCTATGTCTTAGTATGCATGTAAGAGTATGCACTGAAAAGGCTCAACTGGTGTGTCTGTGTGTGTTTTGGGCCTGATGGCATGTATTGTCTCAGTGATCAGTATGCATGTGACGTCACTCCTCCTTTAGAAATGGTTTAATTGATGTGTGTGTCTCCTATTGGTTTGCATTGTCTCCACAGAATGTGTATGTGTGTGTGTGTATGCGTGTGTGCGCCTACTGTGAAGGCACAAATCTCTCTTAAGAGTCTTTTTTTGTAACAGCAGACCGTCTGTGGTGCCAGCGTGTGCCTTTATTGTTGCTAGCCCTTTATATCTGTCCCTTTGTTGTGATTGGTGCTTTGTCAACCATTGGCTACAATGATTGGTTGTTCTGGCAAGGGTTATGACCCAGCAGATGGGACTATCGTGAGCATTCAGACACGTCATTCCTCTACACACACCAGCACACTTTCATTATCTTCAAAAACACATCTACACAAAATAATGCACCAAAATGCACATAAGGCTATATCCACACTTAAGGATGTGTACATACTAAGAACATGAAATGATCATAGAGGGAGTATGTGGCAGTACTGGTATGCAAACATGCATGTGAGGCTTTGTATTGGCATACAAGCATCTGGCATGTGGGTGCGTTTTTGTCTGTGTTTAAGGGGGATAGACAGACGGAGGGTGGGCAGCTGTGAGTACCCCATACCGTCTGCCCCCTCTATATAAACAGCACACACACACACAAAATAGGCTGAGTTACAGGTCAAAGGTGAGGGGGTATATGGCCTCTGCAGCCTCGTGGCTCTCTATTCAGTCACACCACTGTGACACAATGAGCATACCATCACACTCAGCATGCCCTCAATAGCCCTTTAACACCAAGTTTGATGTCTGCAACCTCTACAGCTGTGAATGGAGGAAGGGAAGGAAAATGGAAGGAGGACTATGACAACAGTACAAAAATCTATATGCACTGTAGCAAAAACTAGTCCCACCGAGGGGAGGACTAATCAAAGGTTAAATGTTCGATGAGAATATTTGAGGTACAATTGTGTACCAAAATTATGGTTAACAGTAAGTGTTATCTATCTATAGTCTATTGTAAGGTGTTAAGAATTAGAAATAAACTTGCTTTCAGGTCCATTCTAAGGACTTATAAAATTTTAAATAAAGGTTAACTGCAAGCATCTTGTGTTTGTGATGCATCTTGTGATGCTTTATTACTTCTAATGTAGCAAGTTTCAATATATCACTCAGTGTTATCACTGTATCTATAGAAGACAAAGATGACATTTTTGATAGTTCATTGTAGATGCATTAGAAAATATACAATTTGCAGTGTTACATTGCTGCATGAAAATGCATTATTATGCATGTTGCTTAACCAGACAATGACAACTTATGATGCACTACAGATCACAAATACACTATGAGCATTGGTATAGTGCATCAGTATCCCATCCCATTAAAATTGACAATAAGGTACTTATTGATGGTACCAATTACAGTGCTGAAACTTCAAACATTCTAACTGAGAAGATGAAGGGCAAACTTAAATATTTGATTATTGATCAATATTATACAACAGAGGTTACGGTTTAAGCAATCTGACTGGTTGAGAGCTGTATATTATTTAGAAAAGCACCACGGGTGCTGCATCACTTTAGTAATACTGGGCTAGACTATGGTCTGAAGTTTTGTGTGCCCCTGAATTTAACACCTGATTGATTCTCCTGAGGCAAAGTGGTCTCAGGTGAGGGGTCAGATTAAGGGCGATTCAGCAGCTCCAACTTTCACAGATTAGCAAGACCGGGGGTCTCCCCTGGAGTCAGGACTGGCAGGGAATAGGTAAGTGCATGGTGGCCAGATCTGTCATGGGGTCTGGTTGTACTCAGCTCCAACAATCCATGAGGCCACCCTTCCATGACAGGCTGGGTGGAGACTGGACTTTGGCTATGGCAACTGGCTCTCAGGACATGGACTGTAATGAGAGCGAGGAGGAGCCAGAGCTTGTGTGGGAGGTCGAGTAATACCAGCTACATATTATAGTTGAGCTATATGTAGTTGTGCTTACTTCTCCGCACAGAACTGGCTCCAGAATACTTCTGAAATGAGCCTCTGGTTAAGTGCCTCTGCGTTGGAGTTTGTCTCGTTGAATAAGAGCCTAAGTGCAGGTGCTGCAGAGGGAAAGACTCTTGAAGGCACATATAGGTCAAAAAACTGCTAAGACTACCCTGCATTCTTAGAGACTCTGGATGGATGGGGTCCAGGCACCTCGGAACTGGGAGACTTCAATCCTCATGTGGGCAACAATGGAAATATCCAGAGGGGGTTGTCTGGGGGAAGGCAATTGCTGTGAGCCATTCGGTACCTGTACAAGCACAGTGAAAGTTATCTTTGTATTTTTGGCACAAAATCATGCCCATTCCCAGTGGGTGCTGGACAAAGCTGTGCATTGTCAACAGTTTTGTTTGTGATTTTCATGGAAAAGATTTTAAGATGCACTTGGGAAAATTGCTTTTTGCTGACAATATGGTCCTCTTAAAACCATCAAAGTGTATCCTCCAGCATGCATTGGGATGGTTTGCTGCCAAGTGTGAAGTGGTTAGGATGAGGGTCAACACCTTCAGGGTTCCTACTAGGAAAAAGGTGTACTGATCCTTGCCAGTTAGGAGGTGGTTGCTATCTGAAGTGCAGCAGTTCAAATATCTTGGCATGTTGTTCATGAGTGAGGTTAAAATGGAATGGGAGATTGACAGATAGATTGATGCAGTGGCTTCAGTTATGAAGCTGTTGTACCTGACAGAAGTAGTGAGGAGAAAGCTGAGCTTGAAGGCAAAGCTCTTGATTACCTGGTTGATCGATGTTCTAACCCTCACCTATGATAAAAAGTTTTGGGTAGTGACTGAAAGAATGAGATTACAGACAGAAATGAGCTTCCTTTGCAGGATGGTTGGGCTCACCCTTAGGGAATGGAGTTCAGATTAGCTCCTCCATATTGAAAAGAGCCGATTTAGGTGGTTCACGCAATTAAGATGTCTCCTGAGCACCTTCTTGTCGAAGTGTTGGCATTGGACTGGGAGAAGACCCTAGAGCAGGCCAAGAACAAGCTAGGGGGATTAAATATTCCAGCTGGCCTGGAAATGCCTTGGGAGGGGACCTGGAAATGCCTTGGGAGGGGGCCTGGAAATGCCTTGGTAGGAGGCCTGGAAACGCTGTGGGAGGAGGCCTGGAAATGCCTTGAGAGGAGGAGCTGCTGAAGGATGAGGGTGAGGAAAAGGATGTCTGGGTTGTTCTCAGTCTGAAACCACCATGACCCAGTTCCAAATAAAAAGCGGGCAATGAATGGTCTGAAATTCAGCCTGGCATACAGTACATTTGGAGAAAAAGGGTGTGATGCTCAGTCTCAAATTAAATTTGAGGATGTCAACATTATCTTCGTCGCCCTGCACTTGCTCTTGGGGGAGATTTTGGTCCAATATCTGTTTCGTTTCTGTAAAGCGCCTTGAGATATCTTTTGTTATGATTTGATGCTATATAAATAAAATTGAACTGAAATTATCTTAGCTAAAACTTTTGATCTGTAGTTAAGTTTGGGTTTGATATCATAAATGACGTGTGATATTGTCAGTGGGATTTAATGGCATTTACAATGGTATGCAAACATCCACTGTAAATATGGTAAGAGAGAGGGGCCTTTGTGAGGCAGACTTTCACCAACACTGGAAGAATAGTTCAGTGCTATTTCACCTTCACCCTCTTTATATAATAATAGGTCGGGGTGTCGCAAGAGGTGGAGATATCGGGGGAAAAAATGTTACACTAAAACTCAAAATACAGGTCAGTTGCTTCATCCATTGCATTCTAATAACACAACTGTAGTTTACTTCAGCATGGTGATAATGATGGTGATAATCCTCCTTAGTTTCAAAAGGATTACAAAACACAATTTTGCTGAACCATAGGTACCAACTATACAGAACAAGATGCAGTAAGGTTCTGGAGCACCTTGCGGCATATATTTGCATATGCATGAGCAAAATTTATTTTTCTTGAAAGCACTTCTTGATATATTAAGATACTGAGTTCAAACTAATACCGCCCCAAAATTATGCAAAGACAAGTATGCTGTCATAGAAACAAATAATTGCTCATTAATGAATCAATTATTGAAATTGAGAGAGTATTTATAATACATCATGGGGGTTTTGGACATTAAGCAGCTCAACTGTCTGGTGTTTTATTTGTTCTCCTCACTGTTTTGTCTATCATTAGTTCCTTTGCCACTGATCACTGACCACCTTCTCTCTGACAATTCCTTGGCTGTTTTTTAGATCCTCCAGGGCAGGGATGTTTGAATGGTTCAGGCCAGGGGCCAATACTGGAAAATCAGAGAAGGCCGGGGGCTGCTGGATAAAATGACCCACTAACAGTAAAGACTTTTTTCCTTTCAAAAATTTTATTTCACAATGGAAAAAAATAATATTATAAAAATTAGAATAAAAAATAAAAAAATTCCTTCACAGAACAACTACGGCCTCCAATTATGATGATTTTTATTAACTCATGCTGTGGCTTATACTGCCTTAAATTAATATACAACACTAACACTTTAATAAGAGTTACTAATTAGCACAATTTGGCATTTGAACTACCTACAAATAATCAGTCAGAAGTCAGCAGCTTCAAGTGGCCTGCATGACAAGTTAAAAAAAGGCTATAGTCATAGGTTTTTTTCCAAGTACTCCAAATGTATTCCACCAGTGTTCTGCCCCAGTGTGCAGCAAATTGTGTGGATGTGTTATGAATTATGGAGAAGAGACTAAAAATACTGCCCTTGCGTACATGTATTAGACACAAGAGTGTTTCAGCTTGCTGATGGAGGGTGCCTATGGCTCCAGTGGTGCCAGAAATGTATCAGTGGAGCCGGAGCCACAATGTGCTAACTCCTCCTCCAGCTCTGCTAAATTAAGACCTCTGACTCAACCAACTAGTCAAACACACACACACACACACACACACACACACACCCCAAGACACACTCCTATTGTGTTGGATGAGGACTTCAGGCCCTGCCCAGCTGTAAGGAACCACATGGGTAACTGGAAAAGAATAGCCTTTGAACATCAGTGTGGAAAATAAGCTCCGACAAAGCTGAGATGGCCAAAAAAACCACAGCAAGGCTTCACACACTCAACATTAGAAATGGAAAATCCTGAACTAGGGCAAAGGGAGACGGAAATGACAAGATGTGAAAAAAGGAGGAGCGGGAGAAAGGGAGGAGGCAGCAGCAAAAGAGAGATACAATACACATAGACACATATTTTCCTACTCTTTCTGCTGCAGTGATGGATGCACAGGGAAAAAGGCGTGCGCACACACACGCTCAGGCACTTCCTGTTAGCAGTGTAAGGTGGTGTTGCAGTATTCGGGGTGACTAACTGAGCCCCACAGTGGGCCCCACTCATTCTCATACTGTACTCACTCTCTCTTTTCCCGCTCTCATTCCACACCTCTCTGTTTTCTGGTATCTCAGTTGCTTTAGTGGTGATGAGCCTGGGTTGTTCGATGCTAAAGAGTTTTAGCTGTCCTCAGAGATTGCCTTGGTGTGGCTTAGAGGACCCCTGAGGACCACTCGTCACACCTCCTAGATGACCCATGTTTTATGGCTTACCACGATAACTGCTAACAGGCTTTACACAGGCATGCAGCATGAAGAGGGATTGAATTGTTTTATAGAGAGGCAAAGTGGGTAAAGAAAGAAAGCAAGAAAGCAAAAAAGAAAGTGAAAAAAGACAAAGGCAGAATGGAGTGCAGTCTCCCCTCTGGCTCAAAGTTATTCCAAGTATCCACTCTGCAGCACCAACTTCACATCTGGCTTCCATTGAGGGAGGGATTGGGTTACACACTCTCCCCCAGCCTTTCGTATGTGTGAACACACTGGTGTGCGCGCAGACACACATTCACAGTCTTTCTCTGTCTCAGTTAATGGACACGGAGCACTCGCGCTCACATGGTCACACACACATTTCCTCACACATGGAATCATATTACAAAGTTACAATGCTGACAGCCCACATATCCTCATTATTTTATGTAGGGGCTTACTACATGAATTATCCACTAAATGTACTGGAGGGTGAGAGAAAGACAGAGAGAGAAAGACAGAGAAAGAGACACAGAGAATAAAAGACAGAGAGAGACAAAGAAAGCGACTGTAGTGCCTGCTAAGTGAATATAACTGGATTGGGCAGTGGGCCGGAGCAGTAGAGTTAGTAGCTAACCAGATTATAGGTCTGTCTCTATGCGCTTATAGACCGGACAACAGGGCCTGATTCACAATCAATAAAGACTGCACACACAAGAGAGTGTCCTCAAATACAGAACTTTGGAGTCAGCCTGATAATTCCATAATTCTAAAAAAAAAAAAAAAAAAAAAAAAAAAAAAATACAATTACATTACAGTGTACACTGAGTGGACATCGTCAATATTATGACATCATGTACAGAACATTCTCAGTAACACTTACTACCTGTGGCTAAGGTTTGTAAAGGCATTAGCACAAAGCATCTGCAAAAAAAAAAAAAAAAGGTTCATGCTAAAATTCTCATGGGAGAAAAAAGTACATATAGTGTTTTGGAAGAAACCCCTTGATTTCTTCATAGCTCAGCCAGCCAATCAAATGACCTGTCTTACTCATTGCCCATTCACCCACGTCCCATTTGCCCCACCCTTCAACCCAAAGTCTGATTCACCCTCCTTGGTTGTGCGTTCCCATTCCCCAAATATTATACTCCGCCCAAAATGCCATGTTTAACATTTCTTCCTGTCTCTCAAGTCCCTTACTGCCCACAGCCACCCTTGGCACCCGCCCCCCCCTTTTTTCCTCTTTTTGAGTTATATGCCAAGCAATGCTGGAGCAGATGGAACAGACAGAGGGACAAAAACAAGCTGTTGTGTTTTCTGTTGTGACGTATGCACATACACACACCCACACCCACCCACACAAATAGAGAGAGAGAGAGAGAGAGAGAGAGAGAAAGAGAGAGTGGGAATGAGGGAGAGAGAGAGAGAAAGAGAGAGATTCACACACTAAGGCATGTGCAATAAGTGCTTCAGTACATGCACTTCAATGTGTGACATGACACATTAGTATGTTGTGTGAAGATTTACTGCTCTGTGCACGTGTGTATATAAATATACCTGCTTGCCGAGGTCCACGCTTCCTCCTGAAAGCAGCGCCAGACTGCAGCGCCTCCAAGAGGCCATCCATGATACCAGTTTCATCACCCTCTGTAAACATAAACAACAAAAAAACTTAACATCATCATTGCCCTAACACATACTAGATTATATTAATATGTGCAGGCATACATGTACTCAGACACACATTTGCACAAAACACACACAGCCTGTGTGTTTTACATCAATACTACTCTCAGGTCTGTAATCATCACTTCCTTTCCCAACAACAGGGGGAGTGATTGGTGGTATTGCTAAACCCTCTGCCTATCACTGCCTCTCTCTGTATCTCGGTCTTTCACAAACACACACACACACACACACACACACGAGCAGGGGGGGTAGTTACCAGTCACATGGCCACGGTAGCACATTAGCTACATTAACCCAGATAGGCAGTGACCTAGTTGAGCTACTGTCGCTGCTGGGGGCAACACACATGCATTTTCCTTAAGATAACCTCCATACTGCAAAAACATAGACTTATCAAAATGACACACCCACTGAGAGCAGACACACATATCAAAATCATCCACCCAAACACTGCAAAACAGATGAGTATTTGTGACTTAGAGCAGCAAAGGTCTTGATTGGAAAATGATACATTGCATTTAGACTTTCCATGTGTGGTCGCATAGTCTGTGTGTTTATTTACAGCTGCATCCTCCACACATCCTTAAAACAGGACATTGGAACAGTGGGCAAACCCTAAGGGGTGTTCAGTGTTAATGCTATTGTGTGTGTACAAGGGTGTGAGTGCTGTGGTGAATGTTTTGAAGGGGGCACAGTGGCACAGGCAGATGGTTTTAATTATTTCACTTTGAACCTGAATGGGCTGGGTGGGGGGTGGGTGTCTGGAAAAGGGGGCAGCAAGGTTGGAAGGTTAGAGGTTTATGTTATCACCTCCCCCAATCCCCAAACACACACACACACACATGCACGCACGCGCACGCACACACACGCACACACACACACACGCGCGCACATACACACACACACACAGCTCAACTCTCACACACACAATATTTAATCCTGAAGTAAGCCTTGTGGCAGATGGGCTGTGGTCTCGCCTGTCACGTCAGAGAAAGTCTCTCTCTCTCTCTCTCTCTCTCTCTCTCTCTCTCTCTCACACACACACACACACACACACACACACACACACACGTGGTAGGAGAAGGCCTTGCACAGCTCACAAGCACCACTGAGCGGCTGTGCCTAAGAACTGCACAGACATCACAGAGTGATGAAGCCCACTTTTGTCTCTCCTTGAAGAGCAATGCATCTGGCACATTTCCACTCAGCACTTATACTGATCACATGGTTGTCATAAACCACTGGCATGCACGCACACACACGCGTACACACACACACACACACACACACACACACACACACACACACACACACACACACACACACACACACACACACACACACACACACACACGGACAAACACACAGAAACCTGGTTGTGAATATGTGCCGGAGGCAGCAGAGGGGCCAAATGGCGACCTGACTGTATATAAAGCATGCTTATTGTTGACCCAGTGAACTACTGGCTAAAATAGGAATGTCCTAGAGCCAGTGAACTCTACAGCTTTGTATATGCTAAATACTGCTGTGTACTGTGTAAAAGTGTGTGTGGCTACAGGCAACAATATTTGATTAAGATAAATAAATTAATAACTATGAAAATAAAGCTTTATAATATTTTAATTTTTAAGGATTAGTAACAGACATATTAAAAAATTTGTTGGGTCCAATCACTTGGGTTGACTATTAATATAAAATCAACATTATAGGAGTGGTGATCAAGGTCATTATCAATACAGTGATGGTATGGTATAGCAAGCAGCACACACATACATGCCAGAACAAAACCAGCATGACAGCAAATAAGAACAGAAGCCGGATTAATTAGTGTAATAGTATTAAGCTATCAGCTCTTAAAAATATCCCTTTAGATACTGTCTACCTAGATGTACACACACACACACACACACACACACACACACACACACACACACACACACACACACACACACTGACACACATTCAGTGAGTGCAGGGTCTTGTGTGGAGCAACAGCACCCCTACTGGATGTTCACACAATGAGGGATGAGGAGATGGATGATAAAAGAAAAAAAAAAAAATCAGAGCAAGAGAATTAAGAGTAATAACAGACAAACAACAAAAAAGTAAAGAGAGAGGGATAAATCAGTAGAAGAAAGAAACAAGATGAAGTGGGTTTTAGAGGGTTGAGACTTCTATCTGTCTTACATGACACTGTTATGCGTCTCACAGCAGTCTGGGGTGAGACAGCAGGCCATCAAGCCTGATCCCATCTCATCCGCTCTCTCAGCCCCTTGCCTTTCGCCTTACCTCCTCTTACCCCCTTTTCTAAGAGACAACAACAGTCTAATCCCTCAGGAAGCATCTGCTGCCCTACTCTCCTCTTTCCCTTCCTCTCCCCTCCCCCACACTGCTCACTGACTCACTCGCTCTCAACAGTAGAGCCAGAGCACTCCTAGTGACTGTTCCCATACAAACAGCCATGTGCATCTCACACATACACTCCCTTCTGCAGACACATAAACACACCCTCTCTTCTGCAGACAGTACTGACATCTAGCTGCAAAGATAAGGAACAGTCGATTCCCAGGCAGCCTGACATGTCAAAAGATGACTGCATGAAAGCCAGAGAGGGATATCACTACAAAATTAGACAGTTTAGGTCTGGGGAAAAAAAAAAAAAAAAAAAAAAAAAAATCAGGGCAAGAAATCCACCCTTTGGACAGACAGTGAATGTGGACTTAGGCAGATGCCAGCTGAATACTATGCCAGAATTGTGCCTTGAATACTGAATTTCCATGTCTGGTGAAACTCACAACTAAAGTAGAAGTAGCCATTGAAGTTGTATGCTACATGTGCCAATCAATTAGATTATTAAAAGATGAAGTCCTGCTGCAAGCATTGTACATTTTTTCTCCTCTCGCTGGGTGTAGATACTTTTCTTATTTTTTCCCCCAGCTTTCTGAGTGACTTTTGGGAAATTAATAGAAAAAAGTATTTAGTCTGTCTAACTGACAACAACATTGAAAACTGCATTATATGTCCAGCTCTTCCTCCTTGATTTTTGGTTTGACATTATTTTTTCATTATTTGTATATTCATTTATACAGGCACTGGATGCAGTTATAGTGTATTTTGAAATAATAACAAAGTAAAAACAGAGTAAAAGTCTTCCACATAAATAAATACTTCAACTCTAAAAGTTTTTTTTTTTTTTTATAATGGCTGTAAACACATACTTAGTATATGTGGTGAGGATTTATTGAGTGTGTGCTGTGTGCTAATTCACTGGAATGGAAAGGCCACAAAGTGCAAATACTCACTGACCTTCCAGGGTTCAGTCAACTCTGGGATACTGTTTGAGTGACTCTCTGTGTGTGCATGTGTGCATGTGTGTGCAAAACAGAGAGTGATGAAAATAATTTGTAAGGGCATGTGAATGGAAGAGTGAGGAAAAAAGTGAACAAAGAACATATGTGCGTGTGAAAGAGTGGCTGCTGAACACAGCCATTGTTCAATAACCATCCCTATGTGAGGGTTGTTAAACAAACAAAGAACAAAGACTAGGTGTGTGTGTGTGTATACCAGGTTTGTATGTGGCTGTATTTAAATAGGGGTGTGTTGAATACCTCTGGGCTGCAAGGGCAGTCAAATATGCCACCTGTATGTAAATTATCTCTACCCCATGAAAATGCACACAGACTCACCCAGCTCTGAAGCTCTATTGTATTCCCTTCGTACATGCCTATAGTGGCTGACTATGAAATTTGACTACCTTACTCTGTTCCACAAAAGCTCTGTGCCTTACTTTCAACGCAGTGACACAATATTCCAAGTGGGGCCTCAGTGCTTGCTGTGTGCCTTTAAGTTCCCTTTAAACGAGTTATAGACACAGGAGAGGGAAAGGAGAAGAATGAAGGAGAGATGGAACAAAAGTGGGGGAAAGAGGAGAGGAGAAGCCAGCTGGAACATGGAGCACTGGGAGAGAGGCCAGAAAGACTAAAAGAAATGAACAAAACAGACACACACACACACAAACAGTGCACACATGCTCTGAGCAAAACAAGACGACATAATCATGCACAGATGAACAAAAAACAAAATATATGCCCATGTACATAGAAAGTAATAGATATTTAGTACCAAACCACACAAATAATGAGAACTGAGGCTGTAGTAGAGAGGAATTCTGATGACTATGGAGCTATGGAGTCCCAAGAGAGCCCAACTGGAGCCAGAGAGAGGAGGAATGTACTGAAACTAGGTCACAGGCTGAGAGATGAAGAAAAGTGTGTGAGTGTATGTGTGTGCGTCTGCAAGGAAAAGATTTGAAAGTGTTACTGAGTTTTCACAGGGATGCAAGGGTGAGAACGTGTGTCTGTGTGTTAAACAGGATAATGTGTTGCTGGCCTCTTTTTCTTGAAATGTAACAGCATCTTATAAAAGAGGAGGAAGCATGTTTTTCGTGATAAAGAGATTTAGGCTTTCTTTCTGTCCTCTTTAATGGAAGCAAATCCCTCGCTCATGAGAGGAGTGAAAAGAGGGGATGCAGCTCCTTGTGTGGATGCCCCCCCTCCCACTCCACTTTTCTGTGTTGCTGCATTGTTACTGTCTTGCTTGCAGACAGAGGTCATCAACATTAGATTAACTTTGGTCTATAAATGGCTATGGGTTGCTCTTTCTCTCTCTCTCTCTCTCACTCACACACACACACACACACACACACACACACACCAAAGAAAAGTGGACTCTGACTGCCCCCAACTGGAATTTGAGGGAAATACCAAGTCAGACACATGCTGTGTGTGTATCACTCTCTTTCATTCAAACATAGGAAAACAGACATGATCCAGGCAATATGACCTGCGTTGATGTCAAGAAGCTGACTCTTCTTGAGTTTCTCTTCCTTCTCCTTCTCGGCCTTTTCCCTGGCCAGCTTGGCCCTCTTGATCTTCTCTTCAGCCTCCCTCCTCTTCTGATTCTCCTTCAACGCTTGCTGGTGGGTGAAGATGGAGATATGAAGTAAATTTCAGACAGTGGGTGTCTGTATGTACAAATTGGATGTTTGATGTTACGTGCTAACTCTGGCTCAACTATTGACTCTGTTCAATATTTGAGCCAGTATAGTTCATTTGACTCTATCAAATGAACTATATAAAACAAACTGAACTGATCAGAATTATGATAGACCTGATGAATGTTTTTATATGAAAACAGACTTGAACATCCTTCAGATGATGGCAGATAGCCATGTTACCTGGTAGAGCCAGCTACCCCCCTGCACCAGCCCTCTATCAACACACGTAGTTGACACATAAACTAAACTGACGGTTAATTTAAGTCACTCACATTTGTTATTGTGTCAATACTGACAGGTGCACAGCTGCCGCCTCCTCTTTCATCTGTCCCTCCCTTACCTGCCTCACTTTCTCACTTCACTTTAGGTTTGAGCTACTTGGGTAAGACGTGCAGACCACATCTGCCCAATATTGACACAGGTGAGGACTTGTGTGTACACATTTACATGTGCAAACAGAAGGAGAAACACACACCTGGAACATGTTTTTAAAGGTGTTAAGGTCTCCAAAGAACTCCTCGATGGAGATCTTTCTGGGGTTGAAGACAAAATAATCACCCAGGTCTGTGTACTGCTTCTCCATATTCTTGTGCATCAGATCCAACTTCTCATACTGCTCGCGGGCACTGCCCACAAAATTGTGAGAACACCGGGTTAAGGAACACACATCCATGATCTCCCTGAGTATTAAACAGTGTTGGGGTAAAATGTTTCCTACAGCAGAATAGAGTAAGGTATTACATGTGTTACAATGACTATGATTACATACCTGTTGGTACCTAACCCTAACCCAACAAAGTAGTAAATAATTGCTGCTGTCCTGGATGTCAGAGCCTCCCATTAGCATGTGAATGCTAATTCACATGCTTCTCAAGAAAGATTAAAGTGTCTGCAAGATCAAATAAAAACAATGAAAACAAATGGCTCCCTGAGAGACAGAAAAATAAAACACACTGAGGAATCTCAAAAAGGTATAATATGCTTTTTAAAATGGTTGGCAGTAAACAATGTATGTGCTCAGTGTTATAGGCGATGTTATAGGCAATGTGTATTGTGCTACTTTTTGTCTAGTAACAAACCCAGCACTGATATTAGAATGTCTATAACTACAATTTATAATAATAAAATACATGCTATAACAATTATTGTATACTTAAAGTATAAAAAAGAAAAATTAAGAGGATATGGACATCTTCTCCACAAACATGTCCTTGTCATTCTGCGGAGGCGGGAAGGTTTCCAGATCTTTCTCTAGGTTCTTGAGCTGACGGCCCATCTGTTCTAGGTTCTTTTGAAGTGTCTCTGCAGATACTGCAGGGTGCAAGAGAGAGAGAGAAAAAAAAAAACAAAAACAAACAAACAAACAAACAAAAAACATCAGTGGTGCAGAGTCATTCAAATGGTTATTCTTGTGGCTGCACAGAATAGTATGGATTTTCTTTTATATCTTTATATATCTTTTATATCCAAGGCTAAATAAGCTGCGCTCAATAAAAATAACAACATGATTTATGAGGCATTTACAAATTGTAGCTGTAATGAAGGAAGTTGCTTAGGAAAGAATGTTTGTACATTCTTAAAAGGGAGAAAAACAACAGCACAAGATTTATGGAAATGAGGATCATTTGACCTCGCTTGTACCTCTGCTGGCCTTTTCCACATGAATGAGCTCATCAGGGAAGCCCATGATGTCAGGATGCTGCTCCTGACACATGTCGGCAATGAAATGGAGCAGTGTCTGTTTCTGGTCAGCTGATTTCGTGTCACGTAGCTGATGGGATGGGGGGGTTTGTTTGGGAAGGACAAGACAAGGACAAAACACAGGCAATCAATTGAAAATCATCCCACTGCTGTATACTGTTTGTGCATCCGACATTTTTGTTTACCAGTGTCACAAGGGTACAAATAAGACTGAGGACTTTGATTTTCCAGTATTCATGTACTTTCATCTATGTTTGTGCGTTGTCAATCTCACATACACAATGCCAAGGCGCATTAGCTATACACTGTGGCATGCCACAAACTGGTCCTCGCATGTTGGGCTAGCCAAAGTTTAGAGAGACTCTCAACATACATGTTATATTCACTATGTCACCTTAGGCACATAAGAGACTTTGATGGGGAGAGAATTATGTGAGCAGATACAGTTTTATATCTGTGTAATGTATATTGCAGACCTAAAGCTAACTTTGGAGAGAGACTGCAGGAAAAGACATTTGCACATGTCACTGTGATTGTGTTTATGTTTCTTTGTGGACGTATCTCATCTCTCAGATGTATACTCTGTGGAATTTAAAAGCCTTGGCACTGCAGGAACTGAGATTCTTTATTTTTATGTAGATGTCAGTCAGCTGTATGAGATAGAGGTATGATGTTTATGTAGGAAATAGGTGAAGTCAAATGACATGGCAGCACACTTTTCTTTATGTTTGTGTCCCTGTGCTTACACAGTACTTCATCTTTGCAGTTGAGGTACGGCTAATCATAAAGCCTTAGCCTTAACTTAACTTCTACTTAACCTTGGCAGAGGTATGAAGCCAAAAGCCTTGGCACAACATCCATGCATTTTTTATCAAGTGTGTATTTGTCCGTGTGGCTCCACAGCAATTTACCTTGCAGAGGTAAGATATGGGGTAGCCAAATGCCTTGGCGTTCCGTGAGCCAGCATTCATGTAGTTGCCGATGAGGAGGATGATCTGCAGCAGCTGGGAGAAGTTCCCGCTCTTCCTCAGCTCCTCACAGGCTGCTGTCACAGACACAACATCTGGCTTGATGTTGTTGAGCTGCTCCTCAAACTGCAGCTTGAACAGGATGGCCTGAAGTCGGGGCCTCAGGCGCTTTACACTCGACATCTGTATAAAGGAAAAGAGCTGGGGGATTTAATACTCATTCCACTTGAGATTGATTCTTCCTGTGCCTGTATTTGTGCATATGAATATGTGTAGATTGGATGGGTTTTCAAATATTATTATGTCTTCCACAGTTAACAAAACACTCTGTGTTTAACTACATGGTAGTTATCTGTGACTAATATGCCGATGGCGACATGAGTATGTCTCACTATTTCAGCATTTTCTATGCTTCAATTCCCACCACATTGATTTTTCCCGGCAGATTTTCAGGTCAGTCATTTTCAAGTCAGCTGGTAATTCCATTTATAAATGACAAAATAACAACTGGCTGTCTTCCCTCCCGCTCCCCCCTGTGTGTGTGTGTGTGTGTGTGTGTGTGTGTGTGTGTGTGTGTCTGTGTCTCCTTACCACCACTCCGAACTGTTCGGCCTCAGCCAGGTCATCATATTCATCCTTCATATCCCCCAGGACACTCAGTTGCTCTGCCTCTGGCAGCTGCTTGATCAAATTCTACATGACAACAAAAGCAAAACATATACGTCAGACACATCTACACTGATAGGATATGGAGACACTTCTTACATGTATGTGCTATGCTAGCATGCTAAAGAAAAATATATGTGCGAGAGGGACACCAACACAGTACAAGTAACAATACTTTATGATCCCTGCAGCAAAAATTCTCTTTATGCTCATCCATTTCATTTCTCAGAGTTCAGGCCCTGCAACAGAACAGCACTACTGAAGATAGTAAGGTTTCAGTGTCTTGCTCATACATGAGCAGGGCAAAAACCTGACTGAACTCCAGTCCTCCAACTGAAGGACAGTCTCAAAAACACACTACAATACTCTAGAAGACACCATGGAGATACTCATTTTTTTAAAAAGTGTTCACAAACCATTTACAGTAAACTAAAGCATACACATGACCGTACACACCCATGTCAAAAAAGCTCTTAATGCTGTACCTGAACCATGGACTCAGTGAGGACCTTCTCATTAACCTCCAGGATGACGTTCTTGATCTCTTCATAAGGCAGACGGAACGATCCTAGGAAAATGGCTGCATGTGCATACATACAATAAAGGGTCAAAAAACATTTCAACACAAGCAACCATAAACCCAAACAGTATTCAATAAAACATATGCCACTGTTGCTATCTCATAAAAGGGGCTTTCTAAAAATAGAATTTGCTAGCGGACTTACAGAGGTTCTGAGAAGACTTTGAGTCTAGCACCTTCAGCTCCTTCACTTTCTTCTTCTGCACCTGCTTCTGCTCTCCTCCCTCCTGCTCCTTCTTGGCTGGAGAGATGGATACAGAAACAAAGAGGGCAATGCAGATATTTAGGAAAAAAGACAGAAGGAAGGAGAAGCTGTTAATGACATCACTTACTGGTAATTTCTTTGACAACTGAACATGGAGAGAAATATAAGTGTAAAGAAATTGATAGAGAGAGAAAAGGATGGGAGGGATGGATGGAGGGCCTGAGAGATGGCTATATAGACTGACAGACTCAGCAATGGCCTTTGCTATTTCTCCCTCTCCCCCAGCTGTATGGTGTCAGGAAGGTGTTAGGATTATTTTATCAGTGGCCTTGGGTAGACAGGAATTCCCATGAAATCATTTTGCTGTTGCATGGTGCTCCTACGTAAGTATTGTAGATTTGGTTGGACATTTATGAGCTGTGAGCACTGAGTGAATGCGATGAGCACTCAGTCAGCTTACACATAAACATTCATGCACCCTCACACACACACACTTGACGGAAACAATCCACATTAAATTATTCTGACAAGGTCAGGACTATGACTGTGAGGATGTGTAAGTGTGAATGTGTGTGCGTGTGGGTACATCTGATGAGAATTAGGCATGGCAGGTGCCCAAGCACACGGGTTTGACCACATAACAGCCCACAGTACCAAGGGACATTAAATAAAAGGTCAGTGGAGTTCTGAGAGTCACGTTTTCCACCCTTGTGTTCCTGCCAATGTTATCTTAACATTCACACAGTTGCGGTGCTCACCTCACAGCTTCAACAATGTAAAAACCCCAAAGAAGAAATCCTACATGTCACACTAGTTTCAGTCATTCCCCAAGCATCTGTCCGCTCTCTGTACAACATAAAATACTGGAACATGTCAGTCGCTATCTTCCCACAGTCTCTCTTGAGGTTTGTCCGATTCTCTCTGTGGGCCTCTTATTTGTCTCTCTATGATCTCATTCTTGTATCCTCTTTGTACGACCAGACTGAACAGGAAGCAAGGATCATGCTCTGGACAACAGCCAAATGGGAAATGGTGCATGCATTGATTCTCTCTCTGTGTCTATTTTTTCTCTCTCTCTTTCTCTTTCTCATACACACAGATGAAAACACCCATGGAAGTCAGTCCCCTGTGCTCCCAGCAGCCCACCTGTTTCCACAGGCCGCTGATGATCTCATGTAATTAATAAAGGCTAGCTACGCTTAAGTCTTTCACAAGAATAGGCCAAGCTGTCTGCACAGAAGCAGTCGGATCCTATCACTATGAAAACTATTCTATAGCCACTTGACCTACAACAACAGGTCTATTTTTACTCTAACAATTAACTGTATTTTTAATATTCATCATTGATTATAACTTCCTTTTTTAATCAAGATATAACATTTGTTGAAAAAACTGTTTCAGAGTAGGAATACATGTATTACTATTAGTAGGAGATAAAAGGCAGAGAGACTGTCCTAGACAGTGCTAACACAATCACTTGCACTCTGATTGATGCCTGTGGCCATTTAGAGTTTTCTGTCCAACTGAGCTGACCAGAAACTCTATATTTCAGGAAGAGAACATGCAAACCCCACATAGAAAAGGCCAGGGTGGGGGATCAAACCCATACTGTGCTAAAGACTGAGTCACAGTTCGTCAAATGTGGCAAACAAACACATAAGAATAACCTATGCTGAAAACAGCACCGAGCTCACTGTGCTGCAAGTGTGACCATAGCTCTTAAAGTAAAGTCACATCCTCCATCCTAAAAACTGATCCACTTCCCATCTTCAGCACTGTTCCCTGTAATAAACTGCAGCACGTTACATTGCTGAATATGTTGTCCCTGCTGTAGTATACTATGTTGTAGCATAGTATCCTCCATGCAGAGCCACAACACAACACACAAGTCATGCATCTGTCCATGCATCTGTCCAGTCAAATGGCGCTTTGTCTGAATGAGAAAGGCCACTCAGTCGATCGGTCTCTTAATGAGTCCAGACGTTTTAATGAGCTCCTCATCTCTCCATCTCTCTTCAATTAGAAGACACACACACTGACACACTCGCACAAGCCAGTCAGTCAGTCGGTCACTCAGCGGACCGCTGCCTCACTGAGCACCATTGTTTCATTCAGTATCAGTTTTTCCGTATGCAACTGTTTCTCTCAGCAAACGACTATTTTTACTCGTTTTAAATTTGTGTCAAACTCTGTAGAGATTTGATCTGTTTTCCAGTGACACTGACACTCCTTGTTTACTGTGCATGTTTACCATGTAGATATAATCTGTGTTATATCAGTATGTATGTAACATGTGCTGTGTGTATCAGTAGTGTTGATCAAAAACACTATTGTGTGTCCAACACTCTGGCTCTGGTTTGTGCTGAGAGCAGGAAACCAAGGCAGGAAATCCACCATTACACACACAGATAACGGGAAAATCCACCCGGACAGCTGAAAGGAAACAACATAAACACAAATAAACATCCCAAGTCACAGCTGAAAAGTTAAGAAGAAACCTGAAGGAAATGACTCATATCCACAAATGAAGAGCGTCACAAAAAAGACTGATAATAATTTAAAATAATTGACTTATCACAATGGTTGCATGTAGAAAATTAGTTAAATTGTAGGTCTACAGATAAGAGAAATCTAAAGGAATCAGAAAAAAATTCCCACACACAGTAGTACAAAGATGTGCATGTGCATACAATGCAGTGCAGATGTAGGTCTAATCTCTATAACGTATAATCCTAAAGAGTGACTTAATCCAGTTAGTTCGGGACACGACTGCATGTTCATGTCACTAGGTCAGTGTGTGCAGTGTGTGTATCAGGGAGATGGAGAGCTGGCGAGGCTGTGTGTGTGTATGTGTGTGTGTGTGTGTGTGTGTGTGTCTGCTATAATAACATCCACAGTGCTGGCTCCGTTCTAGCCAATGGAGTCAGGCTTGGCTATGTTGACATCATGGCTGATTCATAAAATGGGTTCTGGTGTGCAGTTTGTAAAATGGCTGCTCTCTGGCTTCAACATGCACAGCTTGTTCATTTATGAGCCAATGGCACCTCTGGTGGTGGTTATGGAGTACTGCACCCACATTGCACTTAGTCATTGTGGGGGAGGAGAGGAGATGACAGAGCTGAACACACAGATGAATGCCTGACTACATACATATACACACACATACACACACACACACGCACATACAGTTGTGGGGAGCTGAAATGTGTTTGCATTCACATGTTTTATGGTCCCGGCTGCTTTCTTTTTTGTTATTCCCTTGGACAAAGAAAGCCCACTTTTCTGGAAACACAACCACGACCACCATTTTCCATTTACTCACTCAACCATCGTGCGCACACACACACACACACACACACACACACATATGTAAATTCCCCCTTTCCGAGCACAACTCCCCCTCCCCTTCAGCTCCCAAACAGCTGCCAGGCATGGAGAGATGATTTGTGTTGTGTGTGTGAGTGTGTGTGTGTGTGTGTGTGTGTGTCTGTGTGCGTCATGAGTGAAAATCTACATTCTTCCATTTCTGACTCCTGTTTTTAATTTAGAGAGAGGGAGAGGAGAGAGGAAAAAAGAGACAGAGTGGGGAGAGGAGGCAGGGGGGCACAGAGTCATGAGGAGCCAAGTCATGCAAAGGTCCCTGTCAATATGTAACTAAGTAAAAGTGTGTATGTGTGTGTGTGTGTATGCTCCATCTACACAAAGAGGAGTCTGTTTTATCAGTCAGCAGACCTGAGTGTCCTTCACTCCCCCACCTCTTCCTCCCTCACTTCCCTTCCTCTGTTTTGCTCCCTCGCTCCTTAAAAGGCAAAAAAACGTGCAGTGGAGAGGGTGATGGGTCGCTAGGCTCAGAGAAAAGAAAAGATAGAAACAGAGAGGAAGACAAAAAGAAAGAAAAAAGATTGAGTAGGTGAGGAAAAAAAGAGAAAAATAGAGAGAAAGAATGTAAACTTTCCACCATCGCTTCACCTCAAAAGAAAAGTTTCAGCCCTCAACCAGAAAACACTGCCTATCCTCTTCTCCTCTATCACTTTCATGCCTTTTCATGTAGCTTATTCATCCTCTCATCACCACTCCCTGCTTGTGGAGTGCTGCAATTTATTTTTAACCCACTAAAAGCTTTCAGATGACAGGCTCCATTGTGAGTCTATGGCGCCTGAAGTGTGCTTTTTCACAGGCCCTCTGGTGGCGGGCAGGCAGAAAAGCATGGCTTAAACTTTATATAACTTCAAACTAACTTTTTCCACACCATGTCACAGCGCCTCAAGTTTGTCTTTACTGGAACAGAGGAGAGGGTTTAGAGTTTCAACAGACTCAGTATCTGTGTGGGGGAGAAAAGCTCTTTGGAAAAGTGGCAGTGGTTGCTCAAGAGGAAGAACCACACAAAGATGCGAACAAAATGTTTTGCCAACATTTGACTTCAACAAAGATTAATTCAGTACATTCATTGGAAACTGAATCATAAGACCGTATGCTTTTGATTTTGCTTAGTTTACTGTAAAAACTCAATAGTGTGTGCACTAAGGGAGGACTCAGACAAAGGGGAAGGAAAGGGGGGCAAGGGGGGGATGTGGAGCACGAGGTTCTTTGTCTAAACTAAACAGAAGGCCAAAACTGAGACAGACAAAAAGACAGCTGTAACCTTGGTCTCTTTAAACTTTAAAAGTCCAACATTCTGTCACTTTCTGTGTGTGTGTGTGTGTGTGTGTGTGTGTTACAAAGTACGTGCATTTGACAAAAGAAGAATAAGGGGGTATCCACGGTAACCATGGGACTGAAAGGGCCCCTTCATACTGTTTTTCACTGTGAAAGGAAGCGGGGAGGAGGGGGGGGCAGGATTCCTGGCTCTGTGTGTGTGTATGTGAAGAGGACCAGATGGCAGGGTGGGGCACAGGGGAGGGGGGACGGGGGCAGGATGTGGGAGGGCCAGGATGCGGGGGAGGGCCTGGGGGTGGGGCTAAGGGCCTGCTCACTTGCGCACCCCTGGTGCATGAAAAGTGTAACTGCAGCTATAATTTACTCCACTGACCTAAAATAGATACTATGGCATTTAAACCACTTTAAAAGTAGAAAAATAGGCAAAATCAATACCTAAAATCACTAGAAACTCAGGGTTATATGACTTCATCCTGCCTTGCTGTTTAATCATTGTGTGTAGTCTGCTAGTTCTCCGATAACCCATTCAACCGAGACCAACAGAGGATCACACATTTTAATTTTTTTTTTTCAAACATTAGTTTCAAAGAACTCATTTTCAAACTTAAAACTTATTAGAAGCTTGTGATGTTGTACAAAATGTAATTCTATCACTCAGTGTTTTTAAGATAGTGCAGAAAATAAAATTTACATAAATGATCAGACATTTTTCTTTCCATATTTAATTTAAATAAATGCATGCATATGTGGTGGTCTCTCAAACATGACATTTTGTTCCACTTCTGTGTAATATATTCAATAATACCTTTAACTGAAAGCACTTTAAACTTACTATAAATTTTGTGTTCACATTTGTCCCTCCATAACATTATGGCACTTCATACAGAGTAAATGGTCCATATGTTCCTTCAAATTAAATCACATAAAATTAAATCATTATTTCAGCAAATTATGACTTTTGCCACTCATGAGGGTACTGAGTGTCAATGGATTTTTATCTAAATGTGGTGACTACAGGAGTAAAAAAGTGTAGTGAAGGTACTGTTCATGTGTGGGCTCACAGTGCCCTCTTCTGGCCACACTGTGGTACTGCCTCAGGGTGACGTATGAACAACACCACCCCTGTACCTGGCTGCACTGTTTATTACCATCACACTCTGCCTCTCATCCTCCCGAGGATACGTGTGTATGTGTGTGTGTGTGCTTGCATGAGAAAAGACACTGACAGAAAAACAGGGAACACACTGTTTCTGTGTGTGTAATATGTGTATGTGAGTACATGGGGTGGTACAAAAGAGAGACGGGATTGTGTGTTGTTCTCCCAGGGCCATTCTGACCTCTCTCTGCTCTTCTGGCCATGAAGGTCTTCAGCGATGACGCATACACGGCATGCACCGGCATCACTGATGGAAGTACGTGTGCGCGCGCTCTCTCTCACACACACACACACACACACACACACCACACACACACACACACACACACACACACACACACACACACACACACACACACACACACACACACACACACACACACACACACACACACAACATGCCGACAAAGACACACAGACAGACACACAGACAGGGTATGCAGCCTGCATTGCTGATAAGGTGCACTACAGTCGACACGCTGATACAACGCTACCTTGAACTCATATTCGCACTCACTGAAGCCACACAAACAGCCCATAAATCCCCATAGCAAATAACAGAGGACACGGACACAGACACACATACAGACACAGACACATGCACACGGAGCCAGAGGTGAGCTGCTATGCTGTGCTTATTAAATCAGTCCTATATCAGCCACTCTCCTTGGGACAGCAGAAAAGATTTACTACAGCAATTACACCAGCTAATTACAAGGAGAGAGAGAGAGAGGGAGAGCGAGCGAGCGAGCAAGAGAGAAAGAGTGTGTAAAGGAGAGGGGAGAATCAAATCAGTGGGAGAGTGAGCAAATAAAGGAGAGTGAAAACTAAGAGACGATGAGAGAGCAAATAAAGAGAGGAGAGACAGGAGTTAGTTTGAAGGACAGAGGCAGTGAGGTCACTATAGTCAAATGCAATGAGGAGGCGACAGGAAACTTAAATGTAGAGAGACAGAGGAGGCCATAAAAGCAGGCAAACAAGGGTGACGGATGGAGGGAGAGAGGGTGGAGATGAGGGAGTGGAGAGAAGGGAGGCCAGAGGAAAGAGACAGAGGGAGAGACAGAGAGAGAGAGAGAGAGAGAGAGAAATTGTGAGGTTGGGCTACCAGTGTTTTGTCTCATACACTTCACTTTCGGCATGACCTTGAGAAAGGTAATAATGCTTCTGCCTCAGATATGACACACACACACACACACACACACACACACACACACACACAGTGACTTGTCCCCTCACAACCCACACGATGTAGACATGACCAAATATATATGGAGGGCAGTCATTAAGTCAAGTAAGATACATATGGAGCATACTTGCACTCTTTTTCTACACTGAAAGCAATAGGCAACAACAGAGAGGAAATAATGTACCAGTTCACAAACTATCTGTGTGTGTGTGTGTGTGTGTGTGTGTGTGTGTGTGTGTGAGAGACAAAGTGACTGAGTGACTCAGTTAGTGAGTGAGTGAGTTTGACTGACTGTTGTGTGCTGGTGTTTGTTATTCACAGTGTGAATGTCCTTGACGGCGCACCGGTATCCACAGCATAGGCTCCCTCTAGGGGGAGGAGAGGGAATTACAATATTAAGCAGGCTCACTCCAAGTCTGGGCATCAATCAACCTCAGTCTATGTTGCTTTTGTTGAAGAAGGTGTGCAGTGATATGTGGGGATTCATAGCACACGTGCATGTCTGTGTGTGTGTATGTGTACCTGACTGAAGGGATCACCGTGTTTTGTGAGACAGCTCTCTGACAAACATTCATATCTGTGTGATGCCTGTGAGACTTGATACTGACAATGAAAAATAAATGATGTGGCTTGTTTTTCATTTGCCTCCCATACACAAACAGCAACAGAACAGAAGTCTGAGGCTGGCAGGGATTCAAGGTCTTGCTCATGAGCACTTCGGGAGTACAGATGCACAAGTTCTGCAGTTGAATGGCGGTGTCCCTGCATACTGCGCAATCTGGCTGCAAGATAAACAATCATTTCACCGCATGAGAAGTGCATTGCCCATCTAGTCTGCCTCTGTGACATATGCAGAGCCCTGCAGACAGGCTCATTTACATGCAAAACACAGAGGTAGAAATGAAAACCTATAAATTTGGTTTCTATCCCAATTAAATAGTTAGATGAACTGTAACACACGCACTCACATACACACACGCTTGCACACCCCAGGAGGCACATTTTGCCCTGGGCAAAAAGGATTAGGAGCTGTGCTCCTGTCAGCCCTCAAATATTCATTATTACCTTATGGAGAGATAGCAGACTGAGAGTGTGTGAGCATGGAAGAACAAGAGAAAGAGAGCAGAGAAAAAGAGCATGAGAATATAAGTGATAGAGACTTTTTGAATTTATGAATACAAGCAGCACTGAATTATTGAAAGAAAGAAGAAGAGATGAGGAGGACAGAGAAAAATGGAGATCTACACGGTGTCATTCCACGAAGGACAGTTAAAAGCTCATCACCAGACTGGAGCGCACACACTCATCCTCTGTTAATCCCCAAGTTTCTATCCTCTTGTCTTCATCCATCCATCCATCCATCCATCCATCCATTTCTTCACCAGTCTTTATCTCTGCTTCAGTGACGAGGACAAAGGAAAGCACTCGCTCATTCGCGCCCTTCCTCTCAGCCCATTTCTTTTTCTCCTTCTCTCTTCCTCCTTTGCTTGGTCTCTCCAGGCGAGCCTTGCAGGCCTGATTAGCAATTGTGACTTGACCGCATGGTGGAAAGATTGGCACACTTGCCCAAACACACACAAACAAATGTATACACATACATGTAAATACACAGTACATGCACACACACACACACACACACACACACACACACACACACACACACACACACACACACACACACACACGTGGCAAAGATGCGAACAAGGGCCAGTTTTGCTGGATTCCATCACCCCCTGAGCGAGGCCCAGAGACAATGAGGGGGCTGAAGTGGAGGAGGGAGTTTTGCCCTTTCAAATGTCAGCCACCGCTCGCAGGACACACACACACACACACACATACACACACACACACACACACACACACACACACACACACACACACACACACACACACACACACACACACACACACAAGTGTATCTGTCTTGAGGCGAAAAGATAGGGCTGTTTTCTGGTGCTTGTCACTATGGCTTCTTCTGCCTACATCATAGCCTGAACAAGTCTAGGAAAGTATGGAGGAAAGGAGAGGAGAGGGGAAGAGAGGGGAGGGGAGAAGAGAAGAGAAGAGAGAGGAGGAGAGAAGAGAGAGGAAGAGAGAGAAGATGGAGTTGAAGGGGGTAGGAAAAGAGGTGAAGATACAGAAGAGGAGATGAAATGAAAGGATGCGCTATGGAAATGAGGGGAGAGCAAGAGAGGTATGAAAGAGAAGCATAAACGATAAAGAAAGATGTGGAGAATGTAGGGAGGCAAGTAAAAAAAGTAGAGCAAGACAGTGAGGTGCTGTGGGAGAGAGAAAGGCTGTGGAGCAAATGGGATGAGAGAGGAGGATGAGGAGTGAGAGATGGTGTAAAATGGTGAAAGGGGCGAGAGAAAGGGAGCGACAGCCCAGCTCCACAGAGACTTAGCCTCAATCACAAGGATTAACACACTGGACAGACAAACAGACACACACACACACACACACACACACACACACATACACATACACACAGACACACACACACACACACACACACACACACACACACACACACACACACACACACACACAAACACGTCCATAGACACAAACTCAAACCGCCTCCTGTGTACGGAAATTTGGGGTGTTGCTTTGTATCTAATGAAAAAAGAATGGTGAATATTCTGATCCTGCAATCCATGTTGTCAAGCATGCAGAGAACACCTCTATGCAATATTGTGTATGTGAGCTGCTCTCTTTGTTGCAAATGCTTTGGGAGAAAAGTACCGCAGGTGTTTCAGCTACATCAATAACGCTGGATCATAGTCAAACTAAGTAGCTGGAGGGGGATGACAACTATGATCTGGCAAACCCCACCCCTGCGTGGGAACCTGGGAAAAAGTATGTCTCTTATCAAACATCCAATGGGCTGCCGCAGGGTTGCCAGATTGTGAGATAGTTAGAGCACCCCCCCCCCTCAAAAAATATAGCCACAACCCCCGAAGCAACTAAACAAGAGAACAAGATATTTAAACAGAGAGACAAACAGACGTGCAAATCCTTTTCTGCAACATCTGTCTGCTGGCCTCTCGCAGGAATTGGCCGCAGTTGGTACCAGACAGACAAAACACACATGTGCACACAGAGACACGAACAAAAGCACACGTCATTGCATGCACACACATACACACATACACACACAAGTACACACCTAATCCCACCATGTGCTTAGTGAGCCATGGGGGGATGTGTTGCCAATCAGGCTGCTGTGTGAGGCTGGGCAAATGAAAACAATCAAGGAACAACAGACAATATGGCTCAGACACAGGCATCGTGTTTGTGTGTGTGACTGACAGTGAGTGTGTGTATGCGGAAGCCATCTTACACACACACACACAGTTTAGTACACATATAAAACTTTCCCTCTCCAGAGACCAGTCTCTGTCCTCTTTCTACCCCGCTCCCACTAGGATTTCATTGAGTGAGTCTTTCTGGGGCCACTGTAACTAAAAATGCTTCATACTGAGGGTAGCTTATTCAGAAAATAGAGTATGAGCCAAATTTTTGATGTCCTCTGCTTATTTGCTGAACATGCGGTGATGCAGGGATAAATATGACTGACTTGTGCTTTAATTTGGCTGTTTGTTATATGAGGCTGAGAAAAGGACTTGGTCCATGTCACTGAGCGCAGGAGGTCGAGCAGATTCATTTGATTTAGGTATGAAAATCTTTCAACGGTATAAACTTTAATTTGCTGGGGATCATTAGATGTGCACTAACAAAACTCCACAAAATACCAGTCTGGGCACTCGAGTTCAAAACATTTAGAATAATAGCAGCAGCAACAGGCATTAAACAAATACCTTACACGTGACTGGATCACTGTTTCTCTTTTCATATTTTATGTACTGCTGCTATCAGCTGTCAATACCTAAACCACACCCATAGTTTCTCAAACACGGCGACTGGTCCAGCTGTTCAGCTGCTTTGCACAGCCACTCTGGTTGGAGCATGCCCGGATGATTTTGCGAGTCAAATGAAAGTGATCTCATGAGACCAGCTGTCTTTTGCTAAAAATGTTACTACAGGACAACTGTGGACATCAATGGGCAACAAGGACATCAATGTCAGTGTTTTTAGTCTAGCCTGAGCAAAGTTACTTCCCAGAGTCTACAAAAACTATCATCTGGATGACAAATTTAAGTTGTAATTTTCAACACAAAGCATGGCGAAATTACTTCAGTGTGTTAATAACTGACATTTTCAACTAATTTCAACTATACCACAATAATACAGAGAACAGTGACAATTTTGGTCGTCATTCATATCATCGATTGCTATTATATACTGCATGCTATTATCACAAGTACTGATGGAGGAAGAAAAAATATTTTAAGGGTCGGATTACCGATTGAGAGCAAGTCTATGAAATGTTCCCACAAACAACATAACTGTGTTTTTTTCTGTATTGTACCTGTTGTTTGTACCTTCTGTGGTCTGGACTATTTAGAGTGTTTGTGTGTGTGTGTGTGTGTGTGTGTGTGTGGCTAGCTATCGTTCCCACTCTCTGTCTTGTCTCTTCTCACGGCTCAGTGAGTGTGTCAGTCTGCATTGGCCCTCTCTGAGAAGCCACCCAGAGATGGCAGCACCATTAAAATTTAACCCACTGTCTCACCGCTCTCTCTCTCTCTCACACACACACACACACACACACACACACACACACAAACACACAAAGACACAGATGCAGGCAGGAGAGAAATAGAGAGAGAAAGGTAGAGACAGAAGACAGACATACATGGATATGCGGGCATGTATCTTGCTACAGATATGCAAGAATGCACATGAGAAAGACACACACACACACACACACACACACACACACACACACACACACACACACATACACATCCCTACTCATTCCCTTAGGACTCAGTCAGATGTGATAGCAGGAGATGGGGAGCGACGGAGCGAAAGATTCTATACGACCGGAAAGTAAAGAAGTAGATGGAACAGATTACAGCTTGAAACCCACACACACACGAGCAAGACAGACAGACAGACAGACAGACAGACAGACACAGACACACACACACACACACACACACACACACACACACACACCTCACTCCATCCATAGGCAATAATGAGTGGCATCAATTCAGTGGGGGAAATGGAGAATGTGTATGAGCCGTATGTCTTTTCTACAGCACACCTCTCTAAGTCTACATCTCCCTCCTCCTTTCTATTGCTTTCTCCCTCATCAGCTCTCCTCATTTCTCCATCTCCTCCACAAGCCGCCCTTCTTTTAGCCCTCCCATGTCTCTATCTCTTTCTGTTCAATACATAAACTGTCTCCTTTTTCTGTCCTCTTGCTCTTGCTGCTCCTGTCCCTTTTTGCCCCAGTGGAGTGTGGGATAGCAGGCAGGGTTGGGAGGCCTCTAGTCTCTTAATTAAGAAGCAAGGCGGAACGAGGCCGCAGTTAACGAGGCCGCACACACACACACACACACTTCACACACATACACACAGAAGCAAGCACTCAGTGTATGTTCACAAAGAAGCTGGCTGGTGTTTCAAAGTAGTGTGATTCAGCCAACGTGCACACACACAATTGTCTTCTTCACTCACACATCACAACATCCAATCAGGGGCAGACGACCTGGGTTGAACCCTACGGGGCGAAGACTCAATCAGTTAGAGCAATCACACTCAGGACACACAAACACACACACATTTGGTCACACATAAACAGTGCAATCACACACAAGAATGACGCACATGCAATAAGCTCATAGCTGATGGACGAGAGGAGGTGATATTATTCAGTCAACCTCATCGCCACTGTAACCAACACACACACACACACACACACACACACAGACAGAGGAGGCGGGGTGGGAGTAGCTATTTTGAGAGCGCGTGCGTCCGCTCTCGGTGAAGGTGACTTTGGGCTGGCTGGAGTGGTAATTGGGTATACATACAAATGGCCTTTTTCTTCCTCTTCTCCACGTTCACTTCAAACTCAACCCCCCCCCTCCCTCTCTCCACCCCACCCCCTTCCCTCACCATGGCCCCCGAACGTGATTACATTTCCGACGTGAGAGAGACACAGAAAAAGAGCGATAGAGAGCAAGGGAGATGTAGAAGAGAGAGAGAGGGAGAGAGAGAGAGAGAGAGAGAGAGAGAGAGAGAGAGAGAGATGATTGACTTGAAAAACAGAGACAGGGTAGAAAATAGCTCTTATATTGGATGGCTGGAAAATAAATAAATAAATAAAAACAACAAATGTGCACACACACTAACACATATTACCATTTGCCCCCTGCACACACAAACAAACACATACCTATATATATACATGTGTGATTTACTCAGCAGGGGAGTCAGGCGATGCAGAGAAAGAAAGAAAAAAAAAAAATGGAATGTCACTCAGACTGTCACCCTGCTCTTTTCTGTCGAGTTGTGCGTGCACACGAAAACTGTGCTCACACACATACAAAGCGTAATGGCCATCTCATTTCCTCAGACAAGTGACATTTTCTCTTTCTCTGTCTCTCCTCCCTCGCTCTGTCGCCGTGGTGATAAAATTAGCATTCCTTTCCTTCGTCTGCTCCTTCCTCCCTCGGTGGCTGGACAAGAGGTGAGGACCGGAGGGATGGAGGGAGGAAAAGACAGAGGGAGGGAGAGAGAGAAAGAGAGAGGAAGGAAAAAGAGACAAAAGGAGAGAGACAGAGGAAAGAAAAGTGATTGACTCAGGAAGAGACACAGACAAACAATAAGAGACAGAGAGACAAAGGAACATGGAGACAAAGAGAAAAAGAGAGATACAGTGAGAGAGGACAGGATCTGGACTTGTGGAGAGAGTAAATGAGGGGAAAAATGGCCCTCGAGGGATTCTTATCACCATGACAACCCTCTCTGGTCTCCTTTGCTGTCCAGTTGCATGACAAACTGATGCTACTTCAGTGAACACACACACACACAGAACAATCCCGGTAATCAATAGGTGGCAGAATAATGAGAGGTGATGAGTTACAATGCTGTTTTAACAACTGACTCTAAGTTTTAATGCATGGCTGGATGAGGAATAGAGAGAATGTGCAGCTTACATGAACAAACAGCTGGATGAGCGTGGCTTAAACTACTTTTCCGTTTATTTGGCGTTCGTGCACTCCGTTTGTGTGTATGTGTGTGGGTGCGTATGCATGTGCATGTGTGTTTCTATGGGGACAGGGTCGACGCCGGCTTGCAGAGTATAATTAAAAGCCAGAGACACAGAGTCCTTGGGAGCCAAGCGACTGTAGCAGGAACTTTACAGGGAGAGAAAAAAAGAAGGAAGGAGAGAGTGAAAAGAAAAGGTAGACCTGACCTTTAAAAACACAGAGAGGGAGAGAGAGGGAGTGAGAGGAGAGATGGAATAGAAGATGGGATAGTGGGAGATAGAATGAATTAGATTATGCTGAATTGAATGCGGAAAGAACAAAAAAAAAGTTGAGGGAAAGAGCGGGCGAGGGAAACATTACTAGACTGAGTTGTTTGTGAAGGAGCAAGGGGGGGGAGAGAGAGAGAGAGAGAGAGAGAGAGAGAGAGAGAGAGAGAGAGAGAGAGAGAGAGAGAGAGAGAGAGAGAGAGAGAGAGAGAGAGAGAGAGAGAGAGAGAATCCTAATCAGAAATCTGCAGGGACAAAATAATAAGGCTGCCTGACAGCAAATGTCAGCTCAGGGAGGGGAAACAGATGGAGAGAGAGAGAGAGAGACGGAGAGAAAAAGGATACAGAGGAGAGGAAAGGAGGGAAAGAGAGGAAGAGGAGGAAAAAGAGCAAGAAGGGGCAGCACAAAGTAGAGAGGTATGAGAAAGGTTGGGTGGTGGAATAGGGAAGCGAGAAGGGAGAAATACAATCTTTCTGATGCTAAGAAGCAACATATAGCCAGGGAAGATATTCCCCATCTCCCATTGGAGGGAAATAGAGCCGCCAGGTCAGGCGGGTGAATCCTCATATCAGATTGTGTGTGTTTGTGTGTGCACGCACAGAAGCACATTCACCGCCTAGCTGGGAAATGTCGCCCTTGAGCCAACCTTGACTGCCGCTTCACTCCAGCTAAGCTCTGCTTTTAATTCCCAAATCAAATGCCATCTCTTTCTCTCTCTCTCACATTACTTCATCACAGCTGGATGGTGAGAACAGAGCCTCTCGGTTTGTCATGACACTCACAATGCACTCTTTAGCTGCTCAATACCACTGCTCCATTCTTCTACCAGCAGAGACAGATGGACAGAGAGACCCAAGAGCGGAATGGGACTTAGGGACGCAACAAACCTTCACAATTCAAGTGAACATCCATTCATAAAATGCCAAAATGGTTTTCCAAATGATTACAGACAGTTCAATTAACATTTCTATGGATGCAGACAATCTTCTCCCAAGTCTGAATAATGAGCAACAAAGACAATCTATAATCTGCTCTAATTTTTGAAGAACAGTCCACAAAGTCTGTTATGATACAACAATTGTAACGTCACAGATTACAGTCATTTCTGTTCTTCATGTTACATTTTTTTTAAAACCAATCTACACTTGACAACATCAGACTAATAAAATATGAGAATACTGATACCGGGTGAGTATTGTTTTTGCCAACTATCTAAAATTCTCAAATTCTCTAACTGAACTGACTGAACTGTGCCCACGTTTTAAAAAGTTAAAACACCACGTTTGCTGAGGCAAAAGCCAATACTGAATCAGATAATATATTCAAGCTGTCAGGGCAAACATGATGATGTGAATCTGAATGGGATACTTGAGATGAAACCTTACTAGGCAGTTTAACAGTGCTTTTAAGTCAAGACTTCACCAAGGTCACTTGGCCAGAGCTATAGGATTATTCAAAAGCAACCAATTATCACAGGACCAACTCGGGCCGGTGCAATCAGTAGTTCCAGCCTGGTCAAAGACGTGTTGCATCTTTGGCTTTGATTTCCATAAAACAGAGCTAGCTGCGTATTACTGGCTGAGATGCCACTTTTGTGGTTACGAGGGAGCTAGTTAACAATCTCTCTTGTGTTCTCACGTTGTTTCATTATGCGTCTATAGCACTTTGAAGAGAACTTAAAAGCCACTTGTGTGTTGGTGCAGACAGTATTCCGCAGCACCTTCCATTGATTGCATCACAAACACAACCGTAATCACAAAGAACATCCTCTTGAGCATTACAGCTATAACAAAAACAATTCCAAAGATGAGAAAACAGCAAAATCAGAAAAAAAAACAACCTAACATAAGCCCACTGATGGGAAAATGAGCTGTTTTTGGAGGGGCAAATTTGAGAAGAAATCTGGCGTACAAGTGCTCTCTCATCTCCTCTCAGAATCAATGGGAATAGACAATAACCTGGCCTATAATTTATTTATGTGCTATGTAGCTACTAATTTAAGTGTAAACTGTCCAGATTCATTTGTGTGCTTAAGAGTGGGGAGGAAAGATTTAAAACCAGAAATACAACTTAATTCTCACCTTACTGGTATTGTGGGCCCTTTCAGGCTTGGATAAACTATGATCAGTAACGTGCACATAATTATCCACTAATTTTAGCAGCTCATTTTGGGCTACTGCAAATGCATGTGATGTGACTCTGCTTTGCTATTACATGCCATTACATCACCATTACAAATTGGAATGCCTAAAAAAAAACATTCTATCCACATTTCCCTGGTAGCTGGCCTGATATATTTTCTACTTTGATTTAAAATTAAGAACTATAAATGTGAGCTGCAAATAGATATCCTAAACAAATCAGAATACCTACATAGGTTTAGGCTAAACATATCAGATTAAAAGGGCATATGGGTAACGTGAATTCAAACTGGAGATGGAAATCGACAATCCATGGCTTTTTACATGCATCTTTTGCTATACAGACTCTGGGATAAAGAGTACAACAGCCAAACTTCCGCACTGAGCTATATCTCTATAAGAAGGTCAAAAAAGTCAGAGGGGTTATCATCTACTTTAAAACCTCTCCCTGTACTTCTCTACAAACCACATTTTCACCATCACACCTTCAGCCATCTCCCTCTTCCCAATCACTTCTCTGATTCTCTCCCTCCCTCCACCTCTCTCTCTCACCCAGTGAGTAATGGCGGTAGCGAGGGACGGTGGCAGAGGGCTATAAAAGTGTAATTTGCTCCATTTTCCTCGGGAAACCAAATTCACTTTCTGTCCTGCGTTACAATCTGTTAACATTCAGACAGCCAGCGTTGCAGACAGCGCATTACCCGCCCACACTCGCAACTACTGACCCTCACAAAGAGAATATGGGCATACACACACAAGCATGGAGAACAAGAACACACAAGCTACAATTTCATACAAGGAACATATATGTTTACTTGCTTGTGTGAACACATGCACATACACACAAAAACTCCTATTCAAGCGGTAAAGGGCTGAGAAAGGGAAAAAGGGAGGAGAAAAAAGGAAGGCAAGAGAAGCAGAGGTAAGACAGAAAAAAGGTAGATTGGGCGGAATTCTCCATGTTAGAGAAGGTACGTATTTTCTCTACAATTGAATTAAAAAACTTGTTCCATCTCACTTTTCTTTCCTGAGGAGGGGCAGAAAAAAAGAACAAAAATTTTACTACCCTGCAAGCCTCCCTCCTCCTCCTCTAATTTGTCTCCTCCTCTAATTCTCTCAAACTCTTGATCATGTTTTCTCTCTAGCTTTTCCTTACATCCCTTCTCCTCCTCCACTGTGTAATTCATTCCATCTCTTTGTCTCCTTGCTCACTTAAATACATGTCTGTGTGTCTCTCTCTCCTTTCGCTTGCTTGCCAATTCACTCTAAAACTCTCATCTTGCCATCCCTCCCTCGCTGCAATCCTCCCTCTCTTTCTCTTTCCCTCTCCTCCATTTCCACCTCTCCTCTCTCGGGGAGCTAATAGCCACCTCCTTTGTTCTTGGAGAACAATGGGGAACAATGGTGGAGTGAGGCTTGTCATGGCGACAGGCGTGAGCAGAGAGTAAGAGAGAGAGAAAAAAAGAAAGAAAGAGAGAGATAAAGAGAGAAAGAGAGAAAGAGAGCAAGCGCAGAGGGGATGCTGGTTGTTAGCCGGGCAGCAGGGAAGAGAGCGCTGGCTAATTACACTCGATTCCATGCACACTGCAATTAAACCCTGACGCACACACGCATACACACACATCGCCCGCGCTCAGAATATCCACCACCATCCACACATACACACACTCTGCAACATCAGAGAGAAAGAGCCAGCAAGGGAGGAGGAGGAGGAGAGGGAGAGGTTGGGAGGAAAGGCAGAAAGACGACGAGAAAAGATTGAGGCTATTTTAAAACAGCGCTACTGTTCTCTCAAGTAGCACAGCACAAGTTCATTAAACTTCCTGAGCAAATACAATCAGCTCCATCAACTCTATTTAAATAAGATGACATTAAGGAATGTGGTGGCTCAGTGACCTCATCACACCCACACCCCTAATCTAATATGCAAGCACAACACACTGTGCTAACCAACAGTTGCTGCATTACTACCAGTTGGCCTAAGTTTCAGAGTTCAATCAATTTAAATCTCCCATTCTCTCTCATTTTTCATCAGTTGTATCTCACTGGCTCTCCCTCTTCCATCAGTTCATCTTTCTGTCTCTTCAGCTCATCTTGCTCCATCTTTCCACAGGATGATCTCAATCTCTCCTGAGATGAAGAAGTAAAACTTCACACAAATTGACAAAGTGGGAATAAGGGAGAAGGGGAGTAAAGGGAGGCTGAGATGAACAAGTGAGAGACAGAGAAAGAGAGAGAGGGATAGCAATGGGGAGACTTACAACCAGGTCACGCCACCCTGCAGGATAGAACTTATCCTCCGTCTCATAAACACCCTTCTCAGCCTCCCACAATCCCTCAATCCATCCCCCATTACTCTGTTCCATTAACACAACATCTTAGAGAAACGTTTTCCACACCGTCTGCCTTGATGTTCTATTATTCATGTCATTTAATGCTTGCCCAAAGTGTGTGCATGCGTGTGTTAAGTGTGTTCGAAGTTCACGTGAAAGAGCAAGAACGTATGTCAGTACAAGGCTCCAGCTGACAAACGTGGTGCTGGGAAAATTGAGGTTTGAGTGTTAACAGCAAATGTGCTCACACAAACACACACGCACATGTGCACACACACAAGTGCACACACACACACACACACACACACACACACACACACACACACAGTGCATGTGCCCACAGCAGCATGAACACACACACGAGTGCAGGCTGCCACTGAGGCAGATGAGGAGTGAAAGAAGTCACATTAAACAGCCAAACTTGTCCTGTTTCGCTTTCATAGCCCCAGTCCATTTTCATAATGCATTAAAGCTACCACTGAGAAGAGAGGGAGACAGGGAGAGTGGAGAAAGATGGGGAGGGGGTATAGAGAGAGAGTGAGAGGGACAGAGGGAGAGAGAGAAAGAGAGCGAAAGAGAGAGAGGGAAATAGAAAAGGAGGGAGAGGGGAGAAGAAACATTCTCAAAGTAATCTAAAGCTGGTGGATGTATGAGGGGGGCGAGGAAACAAGATAAGGATGAAGGGAGTGGAGGAGAGAGAAAGGAGAACTCGTCTCAGCGGCAAGATATGAGGATAGTGAGTGTCTGATAGAGACAGAGACAGATTAGGGAGTTGGATAAAAGAAGATGGGATGCACTGATAGAGCAAGTCAGGATGACAGCGAGAGATGAGGAAAATGATTTAGTCACAAACTTTGAGTGTGTGTTAGAAAGGCACATGAGTTTCGGTGTTTGTGGCTAAGCATGTTAATGTGTGAAAGTGCTTCTGTGTTTGTGTGTGTGTACAGTGGCACAGGGCAGAAGGTTCTCTGTTTCAGCACCAGCAGGCTGATGAGCGTTTGGGGCCAAATAGCCAGGAGGCTCTGCTGGCCTCGTCTCTCTGTGTCTCTCGCTCCCTCTGTCGCTCTCTCTCTCGGTCACACACACACACAAGCACACGCACACGCACAGAGACACAGACACAGACACACACACACATTCTCTGATTTAACTCAGAGCATTGGCCATAGTAACAATCTCAACAATCCTCAACTTTTACTAATCATACAAATATGGATGACACTTCATGAAAACACTGCAGACATTCAGCAGAGATTATTACACATCAGTGATGTCACAATACCAGAATTTTAGTAATGATACCAGGGAAAATTTCATGATTTTTGATATCTAATTTAAGACCATAATAAAAACAGCAATCCCATAAGCACACATTCCTATATTTAACAACCAACAAAACTTTAGGTGTAAAATCTAAACACCAAGGCTGCAGCATAATAAGAACATGGAGCTACAAGTGCAACATTGGTGTAGAGCCTTTGAATAGAAAACAAAATACTAACTTCAAACAGAGGAACTTATGAAATGTGCTGCGTAGAGAATAAATACAATGGTGGGATTATATGCTTTCATTTTGATTTCATTTAACTTATAGTCTTGTAAGCATAACTAACATATAGGCTCAGGCTGCATAATGTAACACCATGTTGAGGGATCAAGTTGTGTTGATACTACCAACACACAAAAAAAGTAATATGGTTTCATTTTCAAAAAAAGGCTCAGTGGGTGACACATGTTTGAAGAGGAGGATTTCAGCTAGCTTTCCTGATTCCAGGTTGACTGGAAAACAGGACATTTAAACCCACACCGTGAGAGCAAGTACTGCCACAAGCCAGGGGTAAATATTGACCATCATGTCAGTATAAAATAAGGTTAAAAATTATTTAATATGCTACAGCTGGCTTTTTATGTTTATTTATGATTCTTTTAGGCTACCAAGTGTGATTAAGTACAGTAAATAAGGCATGGTGCATGTTATTCTTGAGATAATGGACAAGTTTTCTTTTTTTTTCTTTTTTTTTTTTCTTTTAAATCGACCAATCGATTGGTTGAATAGTAGGTCAAATATCAGTCGACCAAGATGACTACAGCGCTAGTATTAATGTGGTACCAAAGCTCGATCGATTCATGTGACATCCCCTGTGACCATTCATGACATGAATAACTACTGTTAATGATTACTAGGAATACACTTTAATAAGCTGCATTTTTTTTTTTTTTTTAGCCAAACCAACCATCACTGTACCCAGTCATATTTTAATATCTATTAAACTTCCATTACAATCCCAGTAAGTGACCAGAGCTGGTTGTTTTCTTCAGAGATGGTGGAAGAGGAGGGGATGGACAAGGAAGGGTTAAGGAACCAATAGAATAGAAACTGAGGCAGCCAAAAGCCTATCTCCTCCAAGTCAGTGGCGTGAAGGCTATCTCAGACACCTGACAGAGACAGAGCACTGCCAATAGTGCCAGAGGG
Source organism: Myripristis murdjan (assembly GCF_902150065.1). NCBI lineage: Eukaryota > Metazoa > Chordata > Actinopteri > Holocentriformes > Holocentridae > Myripristis > Myripristis murdjan. The sequence goes on from NC_043989.1 coordinate 22,812,802, forward strand.
AGAGAGGGGTGGGGGGGTGGGTAGAGAGTGAGGGGGAAAAAGGTAGAAGGAGGCAGAGACCAAGAGAGCATAAACCAGAGGCATGAAAGACAGAGAGATGGATGGATAATGGTGGGCAGAGTGGTCACAGGATGACGAATGCTGAGCCCAGTGTGGCTTGTCTTGATTTGAATGGCTGTATCCTCATGGGAAAAACCAAGAGTAGAGTTTGAGAGATGTAGGTGGCATTTTGTGTATGTTTGTGTGCATGTGTATGCAAAAAAAAAAAAAACAGCGAGAGAGAGAGGGCGAGAGAGGGAGAGGGAGATGAAGACTGATTGAGGTACAGTGTTGTAAAAGCACTAAGAGCCCAAGCAGCCACACGCTAAATCTTTTATCAGACATTAATAAAAACAATATCATTACTGTCTGCCTTAGGAAGAGTCAACACACACGTCACTGAATCTGGCAAGCACACACACACACACACACACACACACACACACACACACACACACACACACACACACACACACACACACACACACACACACACACACACACACACACACACACACACACACACCACACACACACACACACACAACCTTGCATGTAGGCACACACTCATACAGACATAAACAACCCTATCACTTATTTTTCCTCTCTTCACTCAATCTCCTTTCAGTCACAATCCATCTATCTCCCTCTTCTTTTATTGCCTTTCATCTATCTGTCTACCTTCAAATCAATGAGTAGAGTGGCCTCCCTCCTATATCTCTACTGGGCCTGTGAAAAGGTAAAAACACACAAAGAATATGCACACAAAAGCACACACATGGACAAGTACACACCTACAAACGAATGGTTGGATAGCTGGGGGAGCAGATACGCGGGCGGACTGAAAGCAGCGTCTCAAGGACAAAGGTAAGCCACTCAACCCTCATCTGAAAGCAGAGCTGCTTCATAAAGGGGTGAGGCATGTCAAGGCACTATAAGTAGTGCGGCTCCACAGTCATACTTTCTACCATGGGGGGGAGGAAAAAACATTGAAAAACAGTAACACAGACACAAAATGGCCGTCCAAAGGCGCTCGACTGCACGTCTTAGCCTTCATGAAAGTGTAGCAGGGCTGCAGAAAAATCTCTCTCTCTCCCTTTGACAAAGCTAGGCAGGGAGGATGAAAGGGCTGAATGAAAGCCTACACAGGACCTTAGAAGACAGGATAATGGCGGCACAGAAGGCAGGAAGGAGTAATAGAGAACAAGGGGTGAGCAGAAACATGAAAAGTTGCTTTATGGATGTTCCTCCAACTTTCGAAGGGAAGGAAGTCAAAGGGAAAGAGAAAGAGTGATAAGGATGAACAAGGATAGGACAGAGGAGTAGGAGGGGGAAATAAGTAACAAGAAGAATAATAAGTAAGGCAGAATGGGAAGGGAGAGAGAGGAGGAAGAGAGAACAGGAGGGGAAAAATGGAAAGAGATAAAGTAATAAGAAAGTCAGAAAAAAATCATTACTTTTTTTTTTTTTTTTTACTTTTTTGCTTGGTTCTGGATAATCCTTGCCCTATATACACTCGAGTAAAGTAGGCTTTTTGTGTGTGTATATGTGTGTGTGTCTGTGCATGTGTGTGAATGGATCACGCACCGATAACATTACACTCCTTAATTCCTAATTAATCCTTCTAAACTGGATTATGGAGCGGAGCATGACAACGGGAGGATTCCACCGCTTGTCCTAGTGACTCTGTGCAAATGTGTGTGTGTGCGAGTGTGTGCTTTTAAACATCATTTTAGCTGTGTTTCAACTTAGGTCTCAGAAGGCCAGTCTGTCCTCAGTCACTTGATGTTGGGAAATGAAGCTGACAGAGCCAGAGGTCCCCTATGACACATGCATACACACAAATTTGCACACACTCTTGCTCACACACTCACACACACAAGGAGTCTCTGGACCACAGGTCTTGAAGTGCTTATGAATTATTGTGTTGAGTGGCAAGAACTCTTAGCATTACTTTACACAGTTTAAGCAGGGACTCATGGGGGATATGTGCTTACTCACAAGGCAGACACTCAGTCCCCTGACACACAGACACTTGTCCTGGTTAGATAGCTGACACACAACCCGTCTCCTGTGATGTGGTCTGCTTTACACTGCAGTCTGCTGTTGAAATAAAATCAGTGGATTCTACAGTGTGCTTTATATCGGAATGGCTACCAATTCTTCTAATTTCTTTTCTTTTCTTTTTTTCTTAAAAACTTTCATGAAAATCTAAAGCCATGTTGCAGAAACAAATGATATTATACGGCAAACTTAATGTGTAAAGCCTCAGAAATTGGCATTCTACCGGGATATTACAATACAATAATATGTTGATTGTACACAAATTGCACAGAGGTACAGATGTGTCTTGTAATCTCATGTGGGCTAGAAAGTGAAGCATGGTTGCACCAGCTGTTCCTAAGTTCTTACCCAAGTCATTAACAAGACACTATGTTTGGTCGCTCCATAAAATAATGTGCAGTCACGTGTTACGTCCACCTAGGTAAATCCAATTACCATCCTTCAAATTTGTAAACAGGAAGTATTTGACAGGCCCACAAACTCTGTGGTCTATTCCTAAACCAGTTATTATTAAATGTAATTAATACAGTGAATATTCAATAGGACTGTATTAATGCAGTGTTCATTTTTTATCCAATATATCCTAACAGTATTTTCACACTCTATATCAAAATCAGCAGAAATTTAAATGAAGTAGTTTTGACCCAAATATTATTTAACCTTTTCTTTTTAAATTGCCACACATTTGTACATTGATTGCTATACTGTTTTATTTTTATTTGGTTATCCTAATTATGCTGTTTAAAAATGGAGACAGGCATGAATGTCAACATCACCATAAGTGTCTACAACATATAATCTGGCACGCAAAACACGCAAAACGTCATTTTCAATAAAATCACTGTTATCACTGCTCCTGAACAAGGGCTTGTGTGTCAATTTATTTATACATTTTAAATATCATTTTGTGGTTAAACAGTAATATTGTGTTGTACATAAGCTGATTTTGTCGTCATTTATGTTACAACTAGGTCAAGTTCTAACTTAAGCGCAGTTGTTGTCAACAAGCTAATAGTCCTGCCATCAGGTGATACTCATACCATTAGCTGTCAAGTTCTAGTAACAGTACAGAGTGCCATTCAGATGTTTACTGGCTCATTGTGTGTGATACTGTCATTTGGTGTGTATGATGTATTTGTGGAACAGAAAGCATTTGCTGGGAGATTTTAGCACTTTCACATAAGCAGACATGACTAGGAGGTTGTCTATTTGTTTCAAAGACAATTTATCAACAAGTTATCAAGCACTGGAATGATAGCCATGCTGCTGAGCAGTACAGACAAGTTTTTTGTGCAAATTCAGTGCATTCATTGCATTTGGAACAAAGGAAAACACAAACCCATTGCTTTTTACCCTGGGGGGCCGGTATCTCTGCCCAGAGGGGAGAAGAGTGAATTTCTCCAAGAGTGGATGGTCAGGGTCCGTCAGGGTTGGCCAGAACTGACTGTGCCAACTCCAAAACTCTGTCCGTGATCACAAAACAGATCACTACTGCTTCTTTCTACTCATGTTGCACCACCAGACTAGCCACATTTGGACAAAGGTATAAAATAATCAGATGTCACATAGCACAGTTATTTTGTGTACTGTGTTGAACACTGTGTCCATTATTCCATGTTCAGGTGTGTGTGTGTGTGTGTGGTGTGTGTGTGTGTGTGTGTGTGTGTGTGTGTGTCTGTCTGTCTGTCTGTGTGTGTGTGTGTGTGTGTGTGTGTGTGTGTGTGTGTGTGTGTGTGTGTGTGTGTCTGTGTGTGTGAGAGTGTTTGTGTACATGTGCATGCATGGTGGGCTGGAGTTTGGGGGTGGGAGGGGAAGTGGCAGGGTCACAGAGGGATAGATAGAGAGTTAGGGAGAATTAGCATGCTTTCATGCATTCTGTGGTTCAGTGGAGCTACACGGAGCTTGTTGATGCCTCTAAGTGCTATGCAGTATTAACCAGACAATCTCTAAGGAGGTCCAACACAGTTTGTGTGTGTGTGTGTGTGTGTGTGTGTGTGTGTGTGTGCGTGCGCGTGTGTGCTATGCTGACTGACCGCTAACTGTGTACAGTTAAGTACCAAGGCCTAGATAACCTATTTGGAGATAGAGAGAAAGTAGGGAGGGCGGCCAAAGAAGAAAGAGATGGGGAGAGGTAGACAGAAGAGAAAGGGAAGTGTAAATATTCTGTAGAGAGCCAAACATTGTCAGGAGGATTAACTGTTAAAATGCCTGATATGTCCTAACTCAGAAAGAGAAAGATACCGAGGGAAAAACGAAGAGAGAAAGAGGGACGCAAAGAGGAGACTGCGTAAACAGGCACAGAAAGGCCCATGTGTATCCTGTCTCTGTCGCTAACACATGCTGGCTGAGAGAGAAAGACACACACACAGACACACACACACACACACACACACACACACACAATGGTCAAGTCACCTTTTGTTTGTTACTTGAGGACAGCAGTGTCATCTCTCCTGCAGAGCACTCAGCTATAATCAGCTGTCACAGCAGCCAACAATCCAGTACATCACTTTGACCAACCTGCACATCTGACCTATGTATCTAGCTTTTTCCTGTTCACCTTTTCTCACTTTCCTGCACTCTCAGAATATCTAAACTCCGTTTCCCCATTTCACCTCACCTCCATCCTGCCATCTCCATCACTCTGGGCCTCTCCATCATCTGTCCTCGGCCTTCTAACATTTGTCACTCCTTCATTCCCTCCCTCTCAGCTCCCTCCTATCGTACACAAATCGCTCCTGCCTGCTCTCGTCCTTTTCTCCTAGCCTCATTCATTCCGCCTTCTCTCCATCACTCTACCCTCAATAACTCCATCCATCTTCTCGTTGACTGAACCAAGATTAGTCTCCATCCCTCTGTGTCTTTGACGATAATCGTTCTTTCTCCAGAGTACTTTACGGTCTCAGAAAGCTAATTTTCAAGTGCTTTTTATTGATATCTGCAGAGTATTTAAGATGAGTTTAACAACCACAATAAAGAAAATAAAAATTCTTGAACACACCAAAAATACTAATTTAACGGTTGGTGTCTCATAGCAGACTTATTTCAGAGTGCAGGTGTGATCCCACTGCTCTGATACCCACTGGGGATAGTTTGAAGTTTTTTTTTTTTTCTTTTTTTTTTTTCCCCTCTGGCAAATGATGTAGCGGTCCTTGTGTTTGTTTCCTTTAACTGGCTTCAACCAAGCAGCAAACCTGCTATCCAAAAAAATTTGCGCTTCCCCATAGTGGCGGAAAGCTTTGCCTTTTATCTTGCTTGGGTTAGCTGACTAGCTACTGAGCCAACAAACAACTGTGTTTTCGGCAACTCGGTCTCATAAAGCTGCAGTGCTCCATCAAGTCCTATCTACGTCTCCTCAAACTCTGGCAGAAAAGGAAAGCAGCATGTTTGTAGTTCCATCCCGAGTGCTTTACCACCCTGAATGTCATCAAAAGTTAAAAACAAAACAAAACAAAACAAAAAAAAACTAGACAACAATTTGTATCAAAATGGAACTTTACTCAAAAGAATATATGGTAAAAAAAAATCTCCATTGACTGCATTTAAGACAATGTGATATATACTATGAGCTTAAATCGAACCAATTATTTTGAGATTAAGACTTTTTGAGGGCCTACAAATATTCTGTTATGTCTTTTTTTTTTTTTGATGCTGTTAAGGTCCATTGCCTCTTGCAGTATTGAAGCCCTCGGTGCCTTTACTGAGGCTAGGAACAAAGACTGACTGTGAGAAGAAAAAACTTGAGAGCAAAATTCAATGTGAAACTTTGAAAGCAAAAACTCTCTAGGTTCTTCAAAAACTTTCCAGAACAGACCTAAACCATTCCTGGAGAGAACTTTAGAAGTATCTCGTGTACCACTCCATTCACCCAAACAGACAGGAGTGGCTGCCGATGCTGAGTGCATGCACAACAAGTCCTGAAAGACTCTCCCTACTTCATGCATAACTACAGGATACCATTTCTAGGGGACAACAACACATTGAAGTACAAGAGCTATGATAAAAAAAAAAAAAAAAAAAAAAAATACAAGACACAGAAAATGTGCCTAATATTAGCTTTAGATATTCATGTTACATTGAACACAGCTATGCCTGACATATCTTGTTGAAAATGGTGTAATTCATATAAATATATATGGCTTTGCATGGCAGGCCATCAAGACCTTTTTTCAAAAGTTCCTTTTCTAGTAAAGGCCACAGGGCTAGTTCCTGTGATGACTAAATCTCAGGCTTATATTGTGCCTATAGTAGTGTTCCACATTCATGCTCCGACAGCAGATGAGGAGTGAGACTGAAGTGAATTTCTCTCATAAATTCTTGCTTTCGAATCGAGGTTAGACACTGCTGAGAAATGGTGTCATTAGTGATTTTGTATGGTTTAACTTACCTCACAGTCTTTGGTCAAATTGGAAGAAAATTTTGGATTGGGTGGGGCTGGAGGGAGTGAGGCCACACTCTAATTTTCAGGCCCAGTCAAAGTCTTAATTAACAGCCAGCTCAAATAAACTGAAGAGACACTCCACAGTACGCCTTCACCTGTTGTTATAACCCTACAGACATGATACAGGTCAAGAGCCTACTTACTCAGATCAATACTTAAAGAAGTAACTCCATCCACTAAACGATCCAGTACTTACTTTTTGTCTTCCTCTCTCTCTGTCTCTTCCTTTCACTCAGTCCCCAACACCACCCCCCCACCACCACCACCCCACCATGCCAGTCTCAGATCCACCCTGCAGTTAATCTGCTGGGTAGAGTGATGAGCGCTTGGGGAATGGACAAGAGGGAGATGAAGGGAGAGATGAAGGAAGAGGGGGGATGGGGGGTGAGGGATGGTCATGCATTATTGAGAAGACAGAGTGGAGTTTTTAGGGATAAATGTGAAAGCATGGTAAGGGACAACCTTTTCCCTTCTGCCTCTCCTGTCTTATACCTCCCTCCATTCCTCGCCCTCCTTTCAAGCCCTCCTTTTCCCCATGAGGATGGCCACATTTCTTATTCAGTGGGGAGGTTAAAAATTCAAAGCTGGGAAGGAGGGGGTAGTGAAGAGAAGGAAAGAGAGTACCTGAAAATGGACAAAATGAAGGAATGTCTTTAGGGAGTTTTCTCGAGTGCTAATCTAGAGAACTCCTTGCTTTGATTAGGAGTGTGCGGAGGAGGGGGGAGGGAGGGAGGGGGAGCAAAAGGCTGGGGGGGAGGGAGAGGAGAAGATGGGATAGAGGCAGAGAGAGAGGGAGAGAGGGAGAGAGAGAGAGAGAGAGAGAGAGAAGGCGTACATTTCCATGTGGTGTAGTGTTGAGTAGCACACAGCGTGGTGAAAAATTAAGGTGCCTGCGGGGCGAAGCATAACCCGCGTCTCACAGAACACGACACATGCAGATACTAAGTAATGGAGCGGGCTACAGCGCACACACACACGGACACACGCACTTACACACACATACACATACACAAAGAGGCAGCTTTGAGTAGGACATGTGCACACACAACAAGGGTAATTGACCAAGTAGCCTATACACTGCATGCAGCATAGCTATGCAGTGTGATCACAAAACCAAACCTGTACATACAAAAATCAACACATGCACACAAGTATGCAAAGCCTAAATCTATGTGTATACACACGCACGCACACGCACGCACGCGCACGCACGCACGCACGCACGCACGCACACACACAGTTACTGATACGTGGAAGATTAAGGTCAGAAAGTAGAGCATGGCCTGGTCCACCAAGCCTTGTAAATATCACTGGTGTCTGGTGTAAATGCCACTGGGCCAGCCATATTGCTCAAAGCCACCACAGTTGGAGGCCAGGGGCCATGTTACACCAGAAGTCACGATAACTGGGCACCTTGCAATACAAACACTTGTACACGGACATGCACAACACATGCGCGCACGCCAAAAAAAAAAAAAAAAAAGATAATGTGTTGCCCTTAGAAGGTTGGGAGTTTGTAACAAGTCTGAACATTGCCTATAAAGGTGTAATTGATAGCTTTAATATGTGTAGCTGTGTGAGAACCCTGGAGAGAAGGTCTGAGCCATCAGAATAACGGAGATGAGTCTAATAGCAGCCTAATAACTCACGAGCTAGCTAGCGCCATTTCAGCAGTGGCTTAAGGCTACTGCTGAACAATTCCACTGAGAAAGGAGATTTGGACTTTAAAGGAATATTCTAAAAGCCTCCATTTCTGCAATCTATCTTGCCTTTTCTCAAGTTACAGTTTCTCATTTTGCCGGTTCTATCTCTTCTTCATTGTATTTTTTCATGAGAACCTCTTTATCAGGTTGAGATAAGAGAAAAGAGAGGAGAAGAGGAAAGTAGGAGAAGAGGGAAAAAAGCAGGGAGGGACATGAGAGTTAATGTTGCTATCTTGTCATCTACATCTTTGAAGCTGTTCCTCTGTTCCGCTCCATTTTTTTTTCTTGGTTATATATTATCGGTGACATCAAAGTGGGCTAAAGCTCCTGTGTGTGTCTACATGTCTACGTGAGCATGTGTGTGTGCCACAGCCCTCCGGGAGAGGTAGCTAATAATGCGAAATATAAACAGAGACGGAGTTGGTGGTGTGCAGCAGGGCAGGCAGGCCCAATCAATCTGCACTTCTAGTAGCAGTGCTCTCTCTCTTTCTGCTTCTCCTGTCTTCCTCTCCCTCTTTCTTTCATGATTAACATGCCTTCTAAACATAGATATGCCCTCAGTATCACTGCCACCCCTCCACCCCCGGCATCAAAATAAAAGCACCTCTACCTTCACGAACACTGACACTTTAAAGCACAGACACACATGTATGTACACACATACACCCAAGCAATACATGCACACATGAGAAGAACAGAGGGGGAGGAAAAAGAATATGCTGCTGTGACTGAGAGGAGCAATAAAGGAGAGAGGAGTGGGTGGAACAAGTGTAGGTGTGCATACATATATCCCTTCATCCTTCAATCTCTGTTCTTTTTCTTATTTTTGATTTCTTCTTGGCCTAGGTGAAAAGCGACAGAATCAAGAATGCAGGGAATACTTAGCATCTATAACAAGCTTTCAAGCTTATCAGCCAATCCTTCAATTAAACACACACACAAATTGCACACACATGCACACATGCACGCAAGCACACACAGCTGCTCTTCTCCCCTGTTCGCCTGTCATTTCACTGGGAACATTTAAATGGTAATGGTGCTGGGAGGCGAGATTGGAATGCTCGGTGGCTGGCTGGCCGACCGGCTAGCTGGTTGGGAGCGGAGCCGAGTGGAGCGGAGAAGGCCCATTCCGTTTAAAAATGGGATAATCTCCGGGAAAGAGAAAAGGCGGCAAGGAGATTAGGCACACACGGCGGTAATGCTCCGGCAAGAGTACACTTGGTTCATTTGCATGTAAAACAGAGAGGAGAGAGATGTAACAAGGGAGGAAAGGAGGGAGGGATGGAATGAAGAGAGACAGTGTGGGACAAAAGTGTGCGTGTGTGTGTATGTGTGTGTCAATGTGTGTTTTTGTGAGCGGGCATGTATGCATCTGTGCGTGCATGTGAGAGAGCTGTTACGCTTGGTACTGAGAGCCAATGTGAGCACGCACAGATGTGTTTGAACCTGATAAGGCCTGATGAATGAGCGGCATTTTGCGGCTGTTCCTCAACCATAAAGAGATGCTGAATGAGGGAGCACTCGCTATTGCCACGCTGAGAATACACACCAAGGCTTAGGCAGTGAGCAAAGCCAATCTAATGCACCGCTAATGTACAGGTCTTAAGAGGTATAGTTTGGGGCTAAACTTAAGCATTGGCACACATAAACACTTAAATGGGCACACAGATGCCTGTAAACACATTTAGGCACACAAACCTGGAGTCACAAAACCTATACTACCTATAAACATCTTTCATTTCCAGATGCTATACCTGTAGATTTAAAAGAAATAGCTCAGGCAAACACATACCTTTTCTAAAATGTGTTTCACAAACAGAGGGATGTCTGTGCTTGCCTACATGCACACACTACCCTTACCCTACACACACACACAAACACACAGTAATCCAATTGTGTGGTCATCTGTTCCAAGCAGAAAGGTCGAGAGAGAAAATAAAGATTTGAGATATTAGCGCAGAAATGGCTGCACCGTGGAATGGAAAGAATAAGACAGAAGAGGAGGAAAGGGGAGTGTGATTTTATTTTCTTTTTCCCCAGCTCTTTCTCCAGCATTAGTGACCCTTGCATTAACCTGCCTCCCTTTTTGCAGCCCCAGCCTGAACACTGCATGATTTATTAACAAGGCCTGCTGCAGTGGACAACAGAGGCACAAACACACACACTCACACCCTCACACAAACTTATAACAAACTGCACACAAGATTTTCAAAGCCAGTAGAACAGCCAGTGGATGTAGAACAGTCACGTTCATACACATACAGAAACACACATACTTAGACAACTTAAAAAAGTGTGCCCGTTTCTCATTTAGTAATCTACGTGTTTCATTAGTACATGCTTTAACAGTCTCAGGGGACTGCAGTTCTAATCAAAGCATGCCATATGAAGTGTTATCTTAAATTTTCCTCAATGACACATGAACACACACAGACACACAGACACACAGACACACACACATGTTTCTTGGCCACAACCCAAAGGGGAACCACTGTTGCTGGGAGTGGGTGGTGGTGATGGTGGGGTAAGAGGGTGGGAAGGAGGAGGAGGAAAAGAGGGAGGGGAGCTGGAAACAAGGGATTTGGTCACTGTGGTGAAAAGCAGGGTCTTCCCCTCTCTCACCAATAGTAACTTTCAACAAAAACTTCAAAGTCATTTATCAGCTCTGTCAAACGTGGAGCAGCCACCATGTGGCCCTCAAGCATAGCAGTGGAAGCAGCACCAAACTGCATCTTTTTTTCCCTCCATAATATATTGGCTGTGAATTGCACCTCAGGACCGTCCAAGGGGCAAATCTACGGAGACGATATTTCACAAAAGCTCAGGGCTGAAATTTTCACATCTGTCATATCGTTCTGCTGGCCTGCAGAACAGTGCCAAGAGGCTTAGCTGACTAGAAGTTGTTTCAGTATCAGGAAACTTCTTTGACTGATAATGACCTTGAGCCAGTGTTTGATTATGAGGAAAATATCACCATGTGCTGCAATTCCTGCTTAGCGTAATGTAAGACGCAATGATACAAGCCACAACACAGCAGCATAATTTCTCATGCCTCTCGGTTTTCTATTGCTTACATATGACAACTCTCATTGCTTTTACTGATGGGTCTGCAGCTCTAGACATATACACAAGCAGGCAGGCATGTACACACACATGCATACAGATGCACACACAGGAAAACCACTTGATGGCTCATTAGGGTGAAAAATGGATGAAATAGGCCTGAGAGGAAATTCACATGGCAACACAAATGCACACAACACACGTATGCACACCCACACCTACCTACAGAGAAGGAAATTGATTTCTTCAGAACACAGAAGGATCAAAAGGCATAATATAATTGGTCTGTAAATGTGGGTGAGATCACCCACCCACGCTCTTGTGTGGATAAACAAGCAAATACACTTGCACGGAGAAACACACACTCTTTCGGCAATAAACTTGTCTGTTCTGCATAGGTAAAACTCTGATGGTGGGAAGATGATGGGATGTGTGCGTGTTTACAAAGCAATACATAGTGGATGGTATCAATAAAAAGTTTGTCTTTTGTGGTTGGGCAGTGATGGTGGGGGGGTGGAAGGACTCCACCAAAAGAGAAACCAGGTCGCCACATTACAGCACAACAAAGGAAGAAAGGAGAGGGACAGAAGTGAAAGACGGTGAAGGCAGGGCAGTTGGGATATGAAAATGATCCTCCTATTATGAGAATTAATAATCATATATGCTCCTGGCCCTTTTCTCTCTCAAACCAAATTAATCACCATCGCTCCCTTTAGCCCTACCCTTTCCCTCTGCTCACTCGTTCTCTCTCTCTCTCTCATTCCTCCATTTCTCACACTCCCCTCTCTCATTCTCTTGCTAATTGGGCTATCTGAGGTGCAGACATCAAAAGGCACCTGCTATCAAACACGAAGCCTAAAAAGCAAGGAAAAGACAGTTCAGGACTAGAAAATTATTGGGGGGGAAAAAAAGCAAAAAATCACAAAGATAGACAGAGCAAGATGATGAAGCATAGAGCAAGACAATTATTACAAGAGTAAGAAACGTACACAAGCATTTCAGTGAGAGGAATTAAGAAGCAGTGGCTAAAGGGAGAATGTAAGGATAAGCTTGCTGCCTGAAACTTCTTATGCTTTACAAACACAAAAACATGAACATCTAAACATCAAGGCTGTTTACAACGTCAGTCACATCAGGGTAGAAAATAAATAAATAAATGAATGAATAAATAAAACTGTGACAGATTCTATGTTGAAGGACAGTGGTAACAAGAAGTCAGAATAGGTGGTATATAGATATATGAAAACGATGGCAGTTAAAGGCTAATTACAGTGACACAGTTGTGAGAAAGACAGATGAAAAGAAGTTGTCAGTACAATGGAAGCGTTTCTCCTGGCCAAGAGGAAAAGATGCATTCTTATTAGCAACTACTATAAAGAATTTCACTATTTATATGCTACATTAGATGAATGTTACTGAATGTTTTGCATGGACATTTATGTAGTCTGGCTCACATCATGATCTTTGTAACAGCTTGTTGTTTGAACCAGGCGAAAACTGCACCCAGTCAAACACTCACTTATAATGAACAAACTTAGCAGTTTCATAGGACAATATATCTTACATGTTATTGTGATAATGAACTAAACCTACTTTGTGAATAGTGTCTCACAATAGACATCCATTACTAAACCTTTAAAAAGTGTTGAATGAATAAGACACAACTAAAAATGTGCCTTGAAGCTTAAAATGTCTTACTGAGAGGCACAGGGTTCATCAGTGATGCACAGCTTGCATGTAACTAGATTGGACTGCGCAGGGATGATCAGCAGGTTGCCTCGCAAGATTGTCTGAAATAATTTGCCCAAACAAACACCTCAGAGAGTTGCTGCTTTTCTAAAATCTTAAAGTCTGCATCTTTAATGAGGAAGCCCTAACTCAATTTCCTGACTGACAATGATTTGCATATTTGTGATTGGTGATAGTGAAAAAAAATTCCCCGTTTGATTATTATTCATAGTGTCCCCTACTCCAAAATCTCTCCATAATGACAATCCAGCTCTGTATTTCCATCCTGGTGAACAGGATACACAACAGCACAGCACTGCCGTCCCACTGGCCTTGGTTGCCATGGTAGTCAGCTAGGCAAGTTAAAATCAGAGGCAAAAAGATGACTTGCCAGTCTTGACTCTCAGAGAGCTAGGAGGCTAAATGGATAGGAGCTCAAGTAAAATGGAGCCTTTTCCACTGATGGTTTGGAAATGTCATACCTGCCTGATCTCAGAACAACTGTTGATGAAAATTTTCAGCCAAGTATGCTTGAAGCTGCAGCACAATTTTTCCAGACAGTCTGCAGAGCATAAGTGGAACTGTGTGTTAAATGAACAGAGATGCAGAGTGAGACCAGATGGAAAATCACTACCTTTTGAAATACAACTACAATAACAATGCATAATTTGTGAAATAGTCTGTGATAATTACTGTAAATGCTAATGGATTTACTGCAAAGACACATAGTACAGAATTATGAAGATCTGTGCAAGAAGAGACCTTTTCTCACTATGCCTAACTAGTTTAAGTTTTAAAACATCTGCTCTTGTTGTTACAGCACAATGTCTCACCAGCATGATTACAGAAATTGAATATCACCTAAATGAAGACAAAAAGTAAAGCCTTCCATTATCATTTATACAATTCTCTCCAGAGTTGCGGGGATCGTTAGTTAGGAAAACCCCTGAATTTTAATGAGTTAAAAATGGAGAGAGATGAGAGCATGTGGGAGTAAACTGCCTAAACCTAACTGATGCAACCTGACCCCCACCATTAATGAGCAAAAGAATAAATATTGATAGTTAGGAATAGACGGAGATGAAAAATAGAGCTAATGACAGATTGTGTGTATGTGTGTGTGTGTGTGTGTGTGAGAGAGAGAGAGTGTCGGGTGGTGTCCACGGCCAGAGGGTGTGACTCCTTCCATCAGAGCTCTGGTCTTCCACTCAGCCTCTGAGGTCAACACCTCTGACCCTGCCTTGGGCACACTACCCTGTGTGTGTGTGTGTATGTGTGTCCCAGCTGTGCTGCTGGCCAGCTAAGGGAGATGGAGGAGGCAGGGTCAGGCAGGGTCATAGGCAGTTCGGTGTTGTGTTGGTTCACTTTTGCTGGGTAATGAATAATAGGAGAGGGGAGGGTAGAACAGGAGCAGGAGGGGGAGGAGGAGGAAGGAATGCGGCAGGGCTCTCAGAGGTAAGGATGGGGAACAGGATGGAGAGGTCAGGAGGAATATGCCTGGCCTTGAGCGGTGTGTGAGCGGTTTAAAGATAGACGAGAGGTGAAGGATCAATCTGCATAACCAGACCTAGCTGATATTATTTGTGTGTGTATGTGCAGGCATATACACACACAAAGCACAGGCACTTATAGTAAGAGTAAAACCACACACACACACACACTCAAAATACTTACAAAACAACTCACTGAAAACCAATTTCTGCCTCTTCCATGAGTGCTTCTCTACAAACTCCCAAACTTGGGCATATTAAAAAAAATGCAACCCAAAAACACATACAGTGTAGACAAGTCCCCCCGCCCACCCCCCCACCCCCACCGCCCTCTCTCTCTCTCTCCCTCTCTCACTCACACACACATACACACACGAACATTCAGACAGGTGTAGGTCTATGAAAAGGCCACGGTGCCTTTATAGTCAGCTCTCAGAAAAGGTTATTAGACATCAACCAGAACAGGCGTCTGTCTTGGCCAATCAAAAGGGGAGCTGTGCGTGCACAGGCGGGGAGGGTCAAATCAGGAAATGACAGGCGGACGTTACGACTCGCCATACAGGTGAATGCAGATGGGACAGCTGCCAGCATTGACATTTCACTAACACCGACAGCTAGCAGCAACTGTGTGTGAGTGTGTATGCGTGTGTGAGTTTGTGTTTATGTACACGACATGACAGACGACGTGAACAAGAATGTGTGTGTGCGTGTATGTGTGTGTGTATACACGTGTGGTGAGATTGCATCTGAAGGTCGGAGGGAATCATATGCACACCCACACAGTGTTTGTCCGTGAGTTCCTAGTGTCCTGGTTATGATATGAATATGGAGGAGCTGGAGCAGAAGGCTCAGTGACACTGGGACAAGGTGACAGAGGTGGACAGGTGTGTGTGCGTGTGTGTGAGTGTATGCATGTGTGTGTCAGCGCTTTGTGCAAGGACAGCAGGTGGCTAGTCAAAGGACATTGGCGACCTTCTCCTTATCCCTCCCTCACTCCCTCCCTGCTCTCCTCCTCCTTTTGTCCATCCTTCCCTCCGTCCCCAAGTCCCAAGTCATCTCACCTGGTAGTGAGTGGCTCTGTCTCTACCCAGAAAAACATGGGCACACACAGAAGATGAACGCACTCACACACACACGCGCGCAACCACATAGGGTGTGGGTGGTTTATTCACAGACTCATGTAAGATGCTGTTTTGACACAGTGTTGCTGAATAATGTAAATGTGCAGTCTGTCGTCCAGGCGGAGAAAGAGGAGGGTGAGAAAGGTTGGAGAAGAGGTGTGAAAAAAAGAACTAGATGTGTGTGTGTGTGTGTGTGTGTGTGCTATTCTTACCTTTAGAGGCTGACGGAGGAGGAGGAGGAGTGGAGTGACAGTCAGGAAAAGTTGAGGAGGAGAGAAAGACATTGCTCATTATTATGAGGCACGATATGCTAACGGTTAGTAGGTATTAAAAAAAATACAATAAAAAAATAAGCACTGGGACACGGCACACACTCACTCTTGGGCTGCGAGGAGAAGGCCAGGGTGAGTTTGGCAAAGAGCTCATTATTTTCAAAACGATCCTCTTTGGCTGTGGTCCAGAAACTGTTCTCGGAGAGGTCCTCAGCTCCAATCTGGGAGAGAAACATACCATTATGGGGAGAAAAAGAAAGAGAGACAGAGGAAAGGACACAGGGAGGACAAGGCTCAACACTGGTTGTCATTTTTAGTCACATTATATTTTGAGTAATTATGCAATTATACATCAGCAATGAAAATGTGACATAAAACAACGTGTAAAAGCTTTATTACAGTAGGTGAACAAAATGCTTTACAGAATTTGAATCTTAAATGCTATCGGTTAACGTGTCCACCCTCAGTTCCAAGTATACAAAAAGCTCTTGCAGCCTCCACCTCATTATCTCACTGAGCTGCCTGCTCATGTTGCTTCGAGGCACAAGGGCTTTGCCTTGTGGTTCTGTAGGATGTGCTACCTTGAACTTGTAAACTTGATGTGTTACTTATCAAGGTGTAATGGTGAACATGCTTTGCAGTGTAATTTTCCATTCAGGTCAAACATGTTGGGATACGTCACCTCCCAAGACTTTAAAGTTCTTTTTTGTTTTTCGTTCAGGTTGATCTAGATCTTTGTCAGTTGTATAATTTTGCATATTTGTTTGTGATGTTGATGATGTAGTTGTGATGTGATTGGTCGAACTTTTCACCCCACAGTCAGACAACTTAATTTATTTCACCATAGTCTCCAAAACAGATGCCTGTGTGCACACAAGTAAATGCACTGATGCACATGCAGTTTTGTCTGGTTCCAGTTCCGACTGTAACAGCGGTATTTAAATATCACTAATGCAGCAAATATTATAATTTTACATGTACATGTTGCTTTTTTGTTGTCCATAATTTTATATGTTAAAAAGTGGTTGCCACTGATGATGACCTAAGACTAAGAATTGGCTACGAATTTCTCAAAATGGTTGCTGTTTAGTAACTGGGCAACCGTTAATGTTGAGTCCTGCATTAGAAAACCACATTATCAACTCATCTCGCTGATGAGTTGTCCAAAATGGTTTATCCATCCAGCCAGCAGTTGCTGATTAGATGAACAGATAAAGAAGACAATCTAAGTCAAAAGGGAAAAAAAGGAACAATTGCGCTGTAGATGGAAGAAGCGAGGGGTGTGGGGGTGTGGTGGGGAGCAAGAGGATGGAGACGATGGCACAAAGGAGAGGAAGAGAAGAGGAAGAGGAGGATAGAAGTAGTAATTTTCTCTGATCCTCACACACTATCTCACTGTACCAAAGACGCTTGAGCTTCACACACAAAAAGATGCAGAAACAGAAGATTCCACTTTTCCTCCCTCATCTTCTTTCTTCACCCTTACTCTTATGCTCTGTCTCTATCAGTATGCCCATGTTTGTCTCTCACTCGCTCTCTATTCCAATTACAACTTACAATTAACTCTGTGCATGTCTTTTTTTTTTCTTAGTCTCTCAATGGTGTTTTCATCAAGGCAGAGAGAAAGTGAAAGGGAAAGAGAGTGAGACAGTGGTAGCAACTTCAGAGATATGGGCCTTTCATTATGGACAATGCCTTGGGGGGAGGGGAGGGGGTTTGAGGGAATAGACAGAGGGAGAGGAAATGTGATACAGAGGAAGAGTGGGGGGGGGTGCTGCAGGACCAAGAAAGAAAGCAAGAGAGCACGCAAAAAGAGGGCAAGACCAAGCAAAAAAAAAAAAAAAAAAAAAATGTTAATTTAAATTACAAAAGAATGCTGTCCTTTCTAGCAGCAATTTAATTATCTTTCACTGGTGCAGTTAAAAGAAGCAGGCTTATTAAAAAGCAATTTCTGTGACATCCTCGTCAAACGGCCTCTCACCAGCCCAACAGAAAAAGAGAAAGAGAGTGAGAGAGAGAGAGAGAGAGAGAGAGAGAGAGAGAGGGGCTAAATGCTGATGAAGTCAACTGAAGCCATTAAACAGTAGCTTTAGGCTAAAGAGAGACAGAGGGCCGTTTTGATGTTTTAACCATCACAGATGAGGGGGAGGAGGAGAACATGAAGCACATAGTCATGAGACACACACGCACACACAAGTCACTTTGGGTCAGAAATCTCTGTCTCACACTTTTGTATCACTCACTCTCGTGCACACAACCATACACCCCCAGCTATATCAAACTCTGTAAAATGTCATTCAAACTCTAAATTACAATGGATGTGATCTCATAAATTATTTACAATCAAATCCACCCGTGTTCTCACAAGAGATGAATTCACTTTAGTCTGAAATCTATTATTGAATTCCTATATTAGTTGACATTTGCCTCTTTTTTGTATTGCCATGATGTTGGCATCAACTCAGATCTATAAAACAAAATCATTTCTTAAAGATTATATAATACATCCACAAATCCTATATACAGAGTTTATATAGGCAGCATTACAAATAGATTTCCCCTCGCCAAAATAGATTTTCTCTTCCAAAAGTTAAAACGTCACACAACAGGGTATGAGTGTGTATGTGTCCATGTCGGAAAGTCCTGTGGACCCACACAACGTATTTACAGGAGTAGCCCCACCAAGGGGTGGGGCTACTCCTGTTTACTCTGCACCAGTATAGTAGTAGCATCCAAGGGACTAGTGACTGTTGCACAAGAGAACAAATCAGAGCATCAGCACTATTAAATCAGTACTACAGAGTCCTGGACAAAGGAAGAGTCATTCAGTGTCACGTTACATCATTAACAACAAGCTGCCTCCACATGCAGCTCACCTGCTGTTATGAAAATGGAATAGAGGGTGAAAAAAATCCAAGACTTTTGGACCTTATAAACATAAACAGCTTATTCAAAAAATGAAAAAAAAAAAAAAAATGTAACTGGTTCAATAAATAACCCTTAAATTTTAGCAAAAAAAAAAACGTTCAGTTGAAGTCACTGGCCAATCAATTGGTGCATCTCAAGCAGTTGTATCAAGTGCAATGTGTTGGTACATGTAGAGGATACATCTGAGGTAAGAACACAGTTTAACAACATCATCCTATCCCCTAAAAAACTCTACAGGCATGTTGCCAGATAAAACACTGACTAGTCATCTAGTCTGATGACATTTTGACATATCTGGCTCACAACTCACCCTGCTCCAGTTGGCTCTCTTCAGCTGGACCTCAGGCTTATATTCTCTCTTCTGCTCAAGGCCAAAAGGCAGAGGAGGTGGCGCAGGGGTGCCCCAGCCACCCATGCCAAATGGTGGGGGTGGGGGCATACCAGGACCAGGTGGGGGAGGAGGGATACCAGGACCCCCAGGTGGGGGTGGAGGTGGGGGTGGACCCATTCCAGGTAAAGGTGGAGGTGGAGGAGGTCCTGGCATGCCAGGTAGAGGCGGGGGAGGAGGGGGACCCGGCATACCCGGCAAGGGGGGTGGTGGAGGGGGGCCACACATGCCAGGCAGCGGTGGTGGGGGTGGGGGAGGAGGAGCACCACCTTGCCCTGGTAAACCAGGTGGGGGTGGGAAAGGGTTCATGCATGCGTGACCTGGTACAGGTGGAGGCGGAGGTGGAGGGGGCATGCCACTCGTTTGGGCAGGAAGAGGGGGGGCAGGGGGCGGAGGAGGCACCCCGGGTGTTGGCACAGGAACAGCAACTGTGACAACTTTGGTCTTGGCTTCTTCAAGATCCTTAGACAACTTCTCAATCTGGGGAGAGGAGGAGAAAGTAAATTACTGCAGTATGTCATTACAGATATTATTAACCAGCAATATACACTTAATCTTTTCATCTTCATCACATTTTGTGTTTACCCTATGATTGACTGAGTTAACCAATATGCACCTTTAACAAAAGGTCACATTTTTTTTGTACAGATTTGGCAATACTGTTATAACACCAACACAAATATAGTGATTAAACTGAATCTGAGCGAAAATAGCAGAGCAATTGAGGAGGAAAAAGTGACAGAGTGACAGGTGGGGCTGTGTTGTTTTTGCAGAGACAGGGAAAGTCCTAACCCTAAGACACAGACAAGAGGGAGAAAAAAAAAAAAAAAAAAACAGGGGATATTGTGCCCACAGAGAAACTTAAATAGGAAAAATGTTTTGAAGAGATGGAGAAAATTATAAATTAGATGCTTAAAATCTTATACATTTAAATCACAGAGCTTATAAGTTTTAAGAAAACGTTCCAATCTGAAGTCCTCAAAGTTAGCCAGATTATACAGGGCCAGGAGAGAGACTGGAGTTTGTGTACATGTGAGTTGTGCACATGTGCAATGTGTGTGGTTGTACCATTGTATAGGTCCATATGTGTGAGTGAAAGAGTGTCTTTATATAGTGCTTGAAAGTGTGTGCTTGTGTTGTTTCTTCTGACTTTGAGAGAAGACAGAGTGACGGACATAGAGGGCCTCAAAGGCTGGCTTTCTTAAAGAGGCAGAAGATGAAGGCTGGGCGAGACTTCATACGCAGGGACAGTGAGAGATCTCTACATGTGAAGAAACCTTCGATGGGCAGTGCCTCAAACACAGGCATAGAGAGCCTCATCTCAGGATGAGAAGCATCTTTGATGGCTGGCTGCTGATGCTGGGGACTTTGGACAATTGTGTGTGTGTGTGTGTGTGTGTGTGTGTGTGTGTGTGTGTGTGTGTGTGTGTGCATGCTTTTGTGTGGTGAAAAGATGATTCTGCTGGCATCAGCCACTTTGGATCAAGCCCGGTTTGGGATCTGTATAGTCCTCAAACTGACAAATACAAACACACACACACATCCATGTGGTTGTGCATGAACAAAGACACAAAACGAGTCAGACAGATTGTTCTGGGTCACTTGGTGTGTGTGTGTCTGTGTCAGTGTGAGGCATGGTCCAGCTGGTGTGGCAGCAGGACACTGACAGCTTAACACTCCTTGTCTTTCTCTTTCACTCTCTCTCTCGCTCTTCCTCACACACACACACACACACACACACACACACACACACACACACACACACACACACACACACACACACACACACACACACACACACACACACACACACACACACAGACACACACCCTGCTGAGGTCTAGATATTGTATGTGTATCTTGGCCTTAAAAATTCTATTGCTTCTTCTCTCTTTTTCTTCTTTTCCTTTCTTCTTCATCTTTCTTTCTTTACTCGCTCCTTATGCTCCTGTTCCCAAGCTCTCCATGTTTTCATGGAGAGTTCTAATCTCTTAAGGATTTGGCTTTTTCTCTCTTTTTATGTTTTTTTCTTCTTTTCATGCAATGCTAGTGGTTGGCTAAATCATTTAATGCCAGGGGGCTTCTGCGTTTGTGTGGGTGCGCACAGATCTTGGACAACTTTTTGGAGTTTAGACTTCTGCATTATTTTATGTCTCCCAGATTTAGATCCGTGTTCTGTGCTTGTGTGTGACCCAGAAAGGAGGTGGCATCAAGTTCTGCTCCATTACCAAGATTTGCTAAGTTATCCGGCTCAGTTGTTCCATTCATTATGTCCTGGTTCTTTTTCTAGTGATATAGGAATGAATCATGATTAAACTATGTGGACCGGTCCTGGTTTGAGCAGGCTGACATGGTGCACAAGAGTTCAGGACAGTTCATTGTACCACTAGCAAATCAATCAGTTTGTTTTTACATCTTGAATTTTTTGGACTGAGAGGGCATTTAGGCCCATACAGGTGCTGGTGGAAATGTGTGTTTGTGTGTACCTGCTGTTGTAGAGAGCTTAGCTGTTGTTGAAGTCCCTGGTTCTCATTGTCTTTCTCCTGCTTGGAGGAGGCCAGCTGTTCCTTCTCTTGGCTCAGCTCCTGCAGCCGCTGCTCATAGTCGCCCTCCAACTTCTTCAGCTCAACCTGCAACTCGTGGCGTGCTGTCAACTCTGCATCCAACTAACACACACAGTTAAAATTAGACACAGAAACAAACATACAAACACACATGCAAGTGCACTCAACCTATGGAATTCATGCAAACACAAGCATTATTACATCTACTCAGCCACACCGTATGTATACGCATAGATTCAAATTTTTAACTTATATTACTAAAGAAACATATTTCTTTTTCTTTACACAAAGTGTTCCAAACAATCAAAATGGGGAGTACATCTGCAGGGTTAGTTGATTATGAGAAAAGCTATTAGCTCCAGCACTAATTGCTCATATCAAATAGAAGCTTGGGCAACCCATACAGTGATTGGGTGAAATTACAAATTGAAAACTTTGTACAGTAGTGCTGACAATTCAGAAAGGGCAGCACACTCTGGCAAAGTTTGGCAAAAAGTCTGCAAAGGTCAAATCATTCATAAATCATTCATTTCAAGACTGATTATTGTAAAAAGGCTAGAAATTTTGAACACCCCCCAGAGCATATTCAATCCAGAAGCCAACCTAACAGCAGGGTTCTGCCACGAATTTGTGAGTGTATAGTTCTGTGTGTGTGTGTGTGTGTGTGTGTGTGTGTGCCTTTAGTATCCCTCTGAGAGCTTTAGCAGTTTTCATGTCTCAAAGACCCGTAGAAGTCACTTCCTAGAGTCTGTAGCTTTCAGTTTTACTGTATAATTTAAACTGCAATTGAGTGTCATTTAATGACTTATGACACCACAATGCATTTAAAAAAGGTCATCTATCTATCTCTGTCTCTCTCTCTCTATATATATATATACACATACACACACACACACACACATATGTGTGTGTGTGTGTGTGTGTGTGTGTGTGTGTGCATGTATATACATGCATGTGTGTGTGTGAAGAATTACACTGACATTTGCAAATTTAAAGGACTTTTGAGGATACCTGACAAACATACGAGTAGTACAGCACAGACAAATGAATATATGGGCACCAACGCGTGCACATTCCGCTATACTCTACACACATACGCACACACAGCTGTTTAATTTGCAAACAGCAGATCCGTTCCTCTTGCTGTCAGCTTCCTGACAGTCTCATCCCTAATCCCTGCCAAAGAGAGTGGCTGCAATTACCCCATCATACACAACTACCAGTATGGGGTGTGTGTGTGTGTATGTGTGGTCAAGGAATTTGATTCCAAGTGTGTTCATCTAGTGTGTGCATGTGTGTTCAATGGATATGATTCCATGAGTATGTGAGCATGTGTGTGTCTGTGTGCCTAAGATGGAGGCTAGTTTCAGCTCTCTCCTTGCAATTATCCTGTCACTTTTATAATGGGACAGAAACACCAGGGTAGCAGCCCCCCGCAATCAAGGCATTTACCCCCTCCATGTGAATGTGTGTGTATGTATGTGTGGGTATATTCATTGCTAGCCTATGAGAGTATTTGTCTGTCAGCTGGCTGTCAGATGTATGTGTGTAGTCATTCCCTCCATCTCCCCTGTTTCTCCCTCTATCTCATTTGTTGTCACGTCAGCCAGAGACTAGTCGCACAGAATTTCATCGCAGTCCCACTGTGTCTGCATGTTGTCAGTGAATTTGTGTGTATGAATGTGCTAACTTTTACAGCTTGTGGTTTTCTGCAGTTTGCATGAGTGTGACAGCATGTGTGCTGAGTGTGTGTGTCAGTGTGCACAGAACACCATTTTCTTCTGTGAATGTATGCTTTTGGTGCTCTATACAACACATGCCAATGAGTGTTTATGTGTGTGTGTGTGTGTGTGTGTGTGTATTTCACCTTCTTCTCGAGCTCAGTGGCCTTGGCCTGACTGGTTTCCACCTTGGTCTGGTCCACCATGTTGTCTGTACAGCAATGGAGAGAAAAAATAGAGGGAAGCAGAAATGGAGGGAGAGAGATAAAAGGAGGAAAAGGATGTTGGATAAGATATGGGTTTCAGACAATGCACCTGCCTGCATATGGCTGTGAAGACATTGCACCCTTCAGTCTGACACATGGTGTTTGCAGACACACACACTCACAAACGCGCATGCAGCAGGTGCTGTATCAGTCTACCTTTATTTACCTTATCACACTCCTGAAAGTCAAGATTTGTGAGGCGATTATGGAGGCATCTTATTATAATAGGACGCTATCTGTTGCATGCTGCTTCTACCCATCACTACCCTCCAAGCTTCTGACACATGCACACACACCCCTGAATGTGGAATGTGTTTGTTTGTGTAATCTGTTCATCTCCTTGCAAAGTACATCTTGCACCACTTTATTTCACATTCTCATTTTCATCCCTTCGAGGCGGAAACTGCAGCTTAGAAGGAGACAAACAAGCAGGGTCCACAAATGATCCATCACTAGAGACTTTGATTGGCTGAGAGCAGGGTGAGGGAGACAGACTCACCAATGGGGGTCTTTTGCATCGTTAAATAGGAGGGCTACACGTGGTTGAGGACCAAGGGCAGACTGAGAGAGCTGGTTGACGCAGAGCTGAATGCTATGAAATGATTTCCAAGAAGGGGATAAAACAATTATGACAGAGACATGAGATCTGTGAAAAGCTAAGATCTTCAGTGTCATGATTATTCACTTAATGACAAGTGAAGCGGGATCTATGTTGTTTAGTGAACTCCTAGATTACCAAGTGAGCAAGCAGAGTAACAAAAGAAGAATGAAGAAAGCACTATGTGAAAGAGGAAAGAGGGTTTTACTGTATGAACCTTGCGATAACATTTGTATACAAGTTTACACGGTTATTAGATATGGAAGAGAGGAGGGGGGCTTCCTCCCTCATGGTGGCAGGCTAAATGGGACAAGATTAGAATAGAGAGCAGTATGGGGGAAAGAAAGCGGGGAGAAAACTGTGTGCAGAAATTTTAGAGTTCAAAGAAAAACACTAAATAATGCATGCAGGGCAGAATTGGGCTGCTTTCCACCAATAATAACGCTGGCAGCCTTAAAGGAGGCCAGCCAGCCAGTCAGCCAGAATGTGTGTATGTGCGTGTGCGTGTGTGTTGTGCTTGTGTGGCAGAACGCATTTAGAAGCACTGCAATTAGAGCCTCCTGCAGTGAGCAACAGAGAGCTGCCATAAAGGAATATTGAACTCTTGAGACTTGACCTGAACCTCTACTCTGCTCAGGTTTAGTTTTCTGTAGTCAACAGCCAGGTGTTGTCTAGTTTAGATCTAGCATCGTCTAATCCTCATTCACACAAACACACATGCTGTTGGCATTATTCTGGTGGCATTTCTTCTTTTTTTCGACAGCATACAGTGGAGAATGACAAGAAAATATGCAAGAAAAAAAAGGAATGACATGAAATGAGTGTCATAACAAAAATTCTCTTTTCACTCCCTCCTTTCCACTTGGAGGTCACAGGGTGAAGGTCATATGTGGAGTTGTGGGGATTCAGTGTTTTGCTCAGGGACACTGCACCACAGCTGACATAGGTTGACATAGCCTTAATTCTGCTGTTATGAGCCAGACTGGAAATTATGAAAAACTAAACTATGCTTAAGAGTACTATCACCAAAAATGTTCACCAAGAGCACCTGAGAAAGCTATGATTTGATCCATCTACCATTATAAGAATCATAAGCTGGGAGAAGACTAACTACAATCTGACATTGTGATCATTAGGCTGCAACCAAGCCTCTATCCTCTTGATATGTTTCCTATCACCATTGTGAAACTTGTAGCACTCTTCACTGACACATCAACTTCAATAGCACATCAATCACTCTCTGGCTCCACCTTGTGGTGGTTGTGGCACACTGCACCTGTTTAACAACTAAGTGCAAACTTGCATGAAAGGCTCAAATGTGCACAAAACATTACTGTGTACTAAAATATATTAAATAAGAAATGTGTGCATTGTTTGAGTCCACAACATTGTTCCAGCAAATAAAAACCACAGGTTTTATTGAGAGATGGGAAAGAAGGGAACACACGCTAAAGAGAGAGAGAGAGAGACAAGAACAGCTTTCTGTTTGTGTGATCTGCTCTTGCAGCTCACCTATCAAGCCCTCGATGTCCAAACTGAGGTTGCGGCACTTGAAGTCAGGGTCAGCTCCGTTCCTGTGAAGCACGATCTGAGCAATACACTCATCTATCAGCTTGTAGTACTGGGGCCTGGGGGTGGAGGGAGCCAGGGATTTACAAAAAGAAAGAGAGACAGACATGGAGAGAGATGGTGTGAAAAAAAGAGGAGAGGTGGAAGAATGAGAGAGAAACGAGAGTAAAAAAGAGAGATGATGTTACTCTACGACACATACAGCATACACAATGATAAATATGGCAACTGACTGATTTATGAGTGTGGCTGTATTAGTATAGCTGTATCAGCAAGATCTCTGTTGTGTTATGTGAGCAGAGGATAGGACAGACAGACAGCGGGGCAGTGCGTCTGCCCGGATAAATGTGTGAACACATATACTTTGTCACTTTGTCTTTGTCTGCAGCTGAGATTGGCTGTCTGTGTGAGCATGACAGTTTGAGCCTCTTGTCACAAAGACTGATTGTAGGACCGAGTGTGTGAGTCAGCGTGTGTGTGTGTGTGTGTGTGTGTGTGTGTGTCCAACATCCCGTGTCTGATCAAGCCGGTTTCACACAGACACTCAATTTTGGAGGTGTCTGATTCCCTGACCCTGTGTGATGCTCACAGAGTCACAAACTCAATACTTTATTTATTCTCTCTCTCTACTCTCTCTCTCACTCTCTCTGGCTTTGACTTTCTCTCTAACACTTGTTCCACTCCCTCCTTTTACTTCTGTTCTAGTTTTTTCTTTTTTTCCCCTAAACCTCAGATTTATCCATGGAGCGAGAGAGACACCTAGTGTCATTTTGTTAACACTGTAAAGCTGAAACATACTGTACATTATATCAAATCTTATACCCTTCATGGGTTTGATCACAGAATTTTAACCTTCCCAAAAACAAGGAGGGAATGGAGACTTACATGAAAGCATATACAACTCCTAGTTATATCATTAAAGTATATACTTACATATAATATATACCTAAATATATACTGTTTGTATTTCAAACTGCATCCATTAAACATTAAGTCCCCATGTACATGACTGAGTATGTGGTCATCCATATGTTTGTCAAATGACTGCATGTGTGTGAATATGATGCTGCACAACATATGAGTGTATGGGGCCTGTGCAAAGTATGTGTTTGCCTGTGTCAGGGACTCTTTTTCTCATTCAAGTTCATTCTTAGCACCTCAGTCTCCAAGTGAGACTGAAACTCAAGAAAGGAAAAAATGTCTTCTAAGCAGTGTGTATTTCTTTATTCACTGTCACGAACCTTCCGTCCCTCTGCCTCCCTCACTAACTATCTCTACATCTACCAACTAATTTACAACACCTCACCATTCCTCACACCTCCAACCCCCCCTCTCTTTCCATCTGTCTAATTACCAAGCTGTACTTTCTACTAGTTTACAGCTCTCCCTCTCTTACTTCCTCTGTGCCTCTGTGGACTCCATTACACACCAGCTCTATTGTGTTCCAGGATAGGAGGGGAAGGACGGAGCAGAGGGAGAGGGAGCCAGACTGGAGTACGCACAACTAAATGTGGCTATATATAAGCCTGTTTTGATGCATGGGATGTAAACCTGATTCTTGGCCTTGCTCCTACCTGTCCCTGCACCATCCATCATCACCTTTCCACACCTCAATCCCAATATTTCACAGAAACCACAATTTCCTGTCTGTCTGACACTATCAAAGCAACAGTCGACCTGCAACAAGACAAACACCTGAGTTCAACTATGTACATGTCTGCACAATTTGTGTGTGCTTTGCCTGTGTTTTTGTTTCTGTTTGTTTCTCCTTGTTTGTTTCTTATTTTCCCTTTTATTTTGTGTCCTTGAATGAGCATATAAGTGTGTGTATGTGTGCATGTACGTGCATGTGCTTACGCAATACCACCCCTCTAGACTCTTGACTTGTCCCCTCCATTATTCCACTCCCGTCTTGGCTTTCACTCATTCTCTCTTCCTTTTCTCCCTAGCTAAACCCCCTAGGGCTTTGAGAGGGACATTAGCATATTTCTGGTGATAAGGGGTGAAGGCGCTCATTTCTATTAAAATGGAATTGGATTTCTTTGCATGTATTAATTTCACAGCTTTGGAACGGTGCACTGGAAAACAAACACAGGAAATAGAGGGGAGGGAAAGCTGGATGAGAGACAGAGGTGAAGAAAGAGTTCTCCTTCCTAAACCAATCAAGCCCAGCAAACTATGTTGGCCTTGTGTGTATGACTCTGCAAGTGATGTGAAATAAATTCCGTATGGTAAATCACACAAATATTTGCATAAGCACATATATGTAAATGGACATGTATACGCATGAATGAGTATGCACATGGAAGAGTGTGTGTTTACAGTACCTGGCCAAGTAGTCATTGCGAACCAGCAGCAGGTGCTGCAAAAAGGACAGGAAGTGGTTTTCTGCCTTGGAGTCCTTCACCGTGTTGACTAGGATCTCAAACACCTCTCTCACATCAGTAACAAGTATTAAGGCCCAATAACAACTGCCAGTACAGTTCACAGTAAGACTATCAACACCATTTTTAAATTACTTCAGTAAAAATGGACAATGCACACTTACATCACTCCCTGTCACACCGCTTTAATAATAATATACATTTGTGTGTTATATGTGACCTTGAGGAAGGCACATTAATTCTTTGCAATGCAAAAATTCTGGAAATAATTCTGGAAAAGGGTCAGACAAACTATATGTTATATTTTGTCCTCTAAAACACATATGTACCCTCAGCAGTTAAACTCTTGGACAGCAGTTAAAAAGTTGTTCCAACTGTTTAGCAG
Organism: Myripristis murdjan; assembly: GCF_902150065.1. Lineage (NCBI taxonomy): Eukaryota > Metazoa > Chordata > Actinopteri > Holocentriformes > Holocentridae > Myripristis > Myripristis murdjan. The sequence continues at coordinate 22,841,526 of NC_043989.1, forward strand.
CACAAAAATTGATCCACACCAGCAATGGCAAAGCACAAAGCTTTCTGAAAATAAAGGGTGGTTCAATCAATACATAGAACCATTTGCTAAGATGATTGCTGTGTACCTGATAAAACTTAAATAAATTGTAATCCTATTCTGTAAAACTACATAAGAACTGCATGGTTAACCATATTTTCTATCTTTTGTTATGATTGTTTCTTTTTTCATGTGTTTTTTTCCCACTTGTGTATTCTTGTAGCAACTTAATTTTTACTACTGTTTACAGCAGACGTTTCCAAGCTTTTCTGGTCTCCTGGACTGCACATACAGATCTGCATTAGGCAATGGAGTCCATATAATAATAATATTCAAGGTTATGTTCCTATGAAAACCTATTTATAAAGATTCTGCTGTCAAATATGATAGGATACAGTAACATATTTACTCAAGGTGAGGTTATACCAACAGGGTGGAGTAAATAAAAATAGCAAAATACTGAAATTAAACTACTGCAAATTTTTCTGAGGACCCCTGGAATTCCACTGGATGGTGTCTGGACCCCACTTTGGGTACCAACGACTTACAGGAGTCTTTGCTGTCATACTGGTATGTATGAGGTGAGCCACATTTTTATATTGGCATATATTGTGTTCTCTAGATCACTTGATCTGGATTCATTAGACCTATTCTGCTACAGTATCTCACACATGAAGGGCAGCATAAATTGCATTAAGGGTAAAAAGGGCTGCATCAAACTGTGCACCCTTGAGACACCTGGTGCTCAAAGTTGTAACTGCAATGTCAAAAACAGGCAGACCTCAAAAAATATATAGAATCATTAAGGACAGCTTAACAGGTATGCAAAAAAATGATCTATCTTCAGTATTATATTAAGTTTTATACTTGGAAATGGCATAGTCTCAGCACTCTCAGTATCAACATTGGCATCATAGACCTCCCTGAAATATGGATGACTACAGAGACTGTTGCCAGTGGTATGATAATTGGTATTAATTCTAAAAGGTTTATGCAAGTGTTATAACCCACCAAAAGCCCCCCTTATGCTTATGGAGTGAGAGATTAATGATTTTGCATTCATTTCAGAGGAAAGCTGTCAGGCTGGTGTTGAATATTTAACACTTTGTGAGGAAAATAGCCATCTGATTACACGTGGACAGTTGACTCATTTTAATGAGTGTAAATGAAATGCAGATAATTAATATGTGGATACTATCTGTCCATGAGATGCATGTCAATGCAAGATATAAAGTGAGGAATAATTTCAACTGCAGCTTTGAATAACTGACTGTGGAAAAACCACAACACAAAGACGTCCGTCAAAATGGAATACAGCCTGAAATAATGTCTATAATGATGAAGCTTTAAAAAACACTATGTGTATTAATGGGAGGTCAAAAAGTAGACCTCCCATATCTTGTTGGTCTAACAATCCTTGACTTCCCCACAGGAACTATTTTGCCAGGTGAAAGGATATTCCATCTCGATACGGATGTCATCCAGGCGTGCTTTGAGCTCATCAGAGTCGTCTTCAGCCTGTTCATCAAACACACTGAGCTGTACCCTCAGCTCCTCATTCTCTATCGTCCTGACCTCCTGCAGGGGGAGGAAAGGGATGGAGGTGTACAGATGAAAAGGCAAGGGGGAGATTGGCAGGAAGAGTGTGACAATCAAACATCTTGAGTTTGGACAGCCAAGAGAAAGTTTGAGTGCAGGGGTGTGTGTGTATGTGTGTATGGGTGTTTCAGCCAATCAGCAAGAGAGAGACATCAGAGACATACTGAAGAGGCAGACCGAGTGTGAGTGTGTTGCTGGCAGGATGTCAGTCACTCAGTCAGAGGGAGATCAATATAGAGAGAGATCAAGATAGACAGAAAGAGAGAAAGAAAGAAGAAGAGAAAGACAGAAAGAGTGTTTCCCTACAGTAAGCAGGTCTCTGAGTCCCAGCCTCAGCAGTTCAGAACGAATATGGATCCTGAAGTCCAGCTCTTCTCCTCGGCTGATCAAGGCATTGATCAGCTGCATGCAGCCGCCCTGTCAAGCACAACACATAAAATAAGCTTTGCATTTCCAATTTATTTCCATTTTTATGCCCTGTGAATGGGCATAAAAACTTTCATATACATGAATGTGTTTCATATTGCAGACTATCAAGTACAACTGTCTATCAAATTCTATCAAGTGCCAAATGTCACACAAAGCAGCTATGAAAATTGTTTATGCCTTTGCGTGTTTTTGTGTGTCTACCTTGAGTGCAATGTTGGACTTCTTCATGCCATCCAGCAGAGGCTGAAACCTCTCGATGTCATGTCTCTCTGCTTCCTCTGTGATGGCCTCCAGAACACGCTCATGACTGCAGAAAACAAAGACAAGTTTTGTGCACCTCATCTGACATTTTCTACACATTTGTATTACATACGCTATTTTTTCTTGGCTCTCTTATATTTGACAGTTTATAGTAGAAAGTGGAAGGATTGATGGGAAAGAGCAAGACAGGAAATGATATGCAACTGGAATCAATGAGGAAACTATCCATATATTATATTTTGAGGAAACTATTAGAACATTTCCCTAATTATTTTAATCCCATTATTACACCTGCATAGGCCATTTAGCCTCTGATTAAGAAGTCTATCAGTTGCATATCACTGATTCTTGGGAATTTGGATAAAACAGGTTTTAATTTTGGGGGAAAAAAAGTGTGTAAATTACAAAATCTGAAGGTATATCATTATAGGCCAAGGTCTTGGCTGTTCAGCAATGTACCGGTGCAACCTCCTCATTTTGCATTTTTTTCATAAAATAGGTTTTTCCAGTTATTAGGCTACTTTGTTTTTGTTTGAAAAACATATTTTTGTATTAAAGAGACTATTACTTTAATAACTCAACAGCACCAAAGAAACATATTGTAAGCATATTCATTTAAAACCAATATAACTGCCTCTGACGGTGGTGACACTAATCTGACGGTGGTGACAGTGGCCTCATTAAAACATACATTTCCAAAATTTATGTCACTCAAGTCAATGGCTTCTTGCTTAACAACTTTATTTAACTATTTGGTACAAAAAATAACAATCCTGACCACTGTTATAAGCATTTTTCAGACTTCAGTCATCACCGTCAGACAGAAAACCTGACGGTGGTGACGTCTGACGGTGGTGACAAAAACCTACTCTTTCACATGATAAGCATGAGTTGTTCACATTAGCCAGCTTGTTTTCGCCCTGTTGCTACCTACATCAGACCTCTTCTTAAAAAGTATACATTTATTCCATAATCTAATTTAATATTTTTTATACAGAAGTGACGGTGTTGACAATTTATGGTTGTGACAGTAGCAGTGTCCCAAAATATGAAGAGATTTAAGAGGAAATAGAAAACTTCCAGGAGCCTGAGCGGTCTTGAAGCATGCAGTAGAGCTGAAGGTTTGAAAAGGGCTCTTCAAGAATGTAATTGACCTTGTAGTTTTTTTATTATTATTATTTAAATACGAATATCTGGGACACATTTTGAGCAACCACAAAATAATAGTAAATATTGTTCAAACCCCATCGTTTGTAGTTTTTAATACATATTATGATGTACTCTTTCATGTGGTAAAGATATTATTCAATGAAATTATTACTTTTTGTTGTTTTAATCAAGTTGAAATGATTATCTCCTATCCGAGGACAACTGGTTTTGTAGGGCATGGGCCAACATATAATCATTAAATTAATACAAATTAAAAATAAACCTATGAAAAAACCTTACAAATGTGCAAAGGACCCCCTGATTATGCCCTTGATTCTTTTTATTCATTAAAATGTTGTAAATTTCCAGCAGAAATAGCATTTTTGTTAGTGGGACATGATTTATCCAAATTCTCAAGAATCAGTCATATGTGAGACAGTTTCCATAAAGGGGTCTCACCAACATCTACATATACGGAACAATAATCTAAATAGGCCCTATACAGATTAATATGAAAACTGGTAACACCTGTATATTCCTTAAAATAATAAATTAAATCTGCCATATGTGTCCTACATTTAATGTGACAGCCTTAGTGTCCATATATACAATGCAAAGACAAGGATATCTTAAGCCATTTTTATGTTACCGTAATTAAGAGAAATACCATAATCCCAATGCTTTTTTCATATCTAAAGCAGTTCAATCTATATTTGTGAAAACTGAATTATTTTCCCCCTATGTCCTGAAATGTGAGTGATGATTTTGTTCTACTACTTTGGACAGGGAGCTCACATCGTCTTCTATAGGTGAGTATTCTCTACCTCCCTGTTTCGAAGGACAAGTGAGCAGGTCACTGACTCACACAGTATGACACAAGGGTGAACAGCTCACCCAGACTACAATCAAGACCACCCATCCACTGAACAGGTTCCTCCCTAGAGTTATCACCTTACCCAGTCCTCCCGAAACTGTCCCCCACTGTGAATCTCACAGCATCCACATCACTACCAGATATTTCCTCAACACTCGGTAGAATTGTCCATAATCTCTATTACTGTCACTAAGGACCCTGCACAAATCCAGCTGCCATGTATCCCAGCATGTAATATGTTAGTAAATCAGTTGTCAGTATTTCACTACACCAAAGTCAGTCACACAAAGTTATGTACATTGACCAAATTGGTCAATTGAAGTAGTCCTGATTGAGTGACACAGATGTACAGCTTCAAAGAAAATGGGTTGGGAACACTAAAAAGGACCACAGATAACTTACGATCTGATAGAGCCACTTAATTATTAATGCTTATTTGGATTCTCAAGTTGAGGGAAAGCCTGTATGAAGCCATTACACCATTTGATAACACTGTAACTTGTTGTCTTTTCCCTAATGCTCACAGGTTGTCGTGATGGTCCAGGATGGAAATGGCAGAGAGCAGCTTGACAGCATCCACCATCATGAGAGGCACCTTGGGGTTGATGGCTCTGACGAGCAGAGGAATCCCCTCATCTGAGTCCAGCATGGCTTTCAGACCATACTGCAGGGGGAGAGGGAAAGAGGCAGGGGAAATAAAGCTGAATGAGGTTTAGTCTTTTGTGGTTCCTTTTTATAGGCAGGGCAAGTGGGGTTCCAAAGGCCAGGGTAAAACATAAATATTTATATTGGAGATAAATCACAAAGGTGTACCTTGCTGTATCAAATGAGAATGTATAAACTTTGCAGATACCACATTATTGATATGTGGAGTCAGTAATGAATATTAACTAAATATTGCTATATCAAAACCTCCAAGTAAACTAAAAGTTATCAATGAATGAATCCACCCAACAAGAGCAGGTGGTGGGTATTTTCATGGCAAGAAGCCCTCTAGTGGAAGAGTAGCTACATAACAACAACAAGAAAAAGGGAAAGGATCATGACAATGACAATATTTTACCTGGATCTTAATCTTTTCTGTGACATTTCTTTCAAAGGAAATCTTATTTGAACAAGCTTTATAAGTTAAAGCTTGGCTTTATCCATGTTTGCGACATTTTGACCTTTGACCTTTTGCATCACTTTTCTTCAGAACACTACATCTCCAGTCTCTCAAAACAACATTTTGATATGAGTAATAAAAGAGCCAAGCACCTTACCTTGTTATTCATGAAGGCTTTCAGACAGCGTATGATCTCATGTTGACATTTCACTCCCATGTTACTAGTTAAACAAATTAAAAAAAAAAAAAATTAAATGACGGAAAGCCACTGAAAACATGATGCATCGATAATGCTGGTATTCAAGTGTCTTACGGGAACTCGTCTCTCTCTTCTTGCAGTTTCCTCAGCAGGGTCAGCAAGATAGCCAGACCCTCATCTCCAAAGTTCTGCACCCAACTATTATTCACAAAATATTGTAGCATTAGCACACTCCAGTCATGTGAAAGACACAACTTAAAGGTCTACAGACATGCAAATATGTGAACATGGCATGTTTATTGGCTGCAGAAAAAAAAACACACCTCAACCTAGTAATAATACCTTTCATCAGGGCAAGCAACTTCTAACAGATATACCAGAATAACTCCCCTGTGGGTTCTTGCTGTTTTTTTTATAAAACTGAGCGAACTGCTATATAGAATCACAGTATAGTCCTCATTGTAAATTTAAGTGGTATGAGGAAAGTGTAGTAAAAGTCAAAGTAACTTTCATGAGTTCATCCGATTAGAGGATTTATAACATGATCTTCACTTGACCCCTCCAAACCAAGCCAAACTTAACCGAACTAAACTAAGTGAAATGTTGAGTCTTCGTGCTGACATTGAGATCATCCTACACTAAGATCATGCCACAAAATGAAGTAAAATGAAATAAAAAGACAGATAGTTTCAGAGTTATCCTTGCAGCTATCCAGTCCTTAACCCTTCAAATGTGCCAAAATGAGCTCTATATCCAGGTTTGAAAATGTTGCAAGCCATAGCATTCCAACTGGTTAGTCTATATTTATGTGTTGAGGTGTATGTGTATGTCTCTGTGTATTACCTGACAGGGTTGTTATTGAGTGAGACTCGGAGTGACTCCAGACAGGCCAGAAGTTGTGTATCTCTGAGGTCTGATCTTAACTCCTGGATGTACACCATAGCTGATTTAGAGCTCTCCTTCTGGTTTTGGCCCTAAAAAAAAAAAAAAAAAAAAAAAATCAAGCACACAGACACAGTGGTACACTGATTTCAAACGTTTTGTATTGTGTGTAGGATTTTCTTAAAAGGCCAACAGTTAAATGATCTGTGATAGCAACCAAGTGTGCTTGATTCTGTAGATCCTTTGGACTTCTTTCTATCAGAATAATTGATTATATTGTACCTGCTGCTTTGAAATATTACCTATCCATCCACTAGATGGGTAGCTGTAATAACAATAGCAGCTGCATTATTTATCCAGTACAACAATGCACTTACGGATATGTTTACAATTGCAAAGCAACATACTGCACCATTTACAGAAAAAGAAATTATAATAGAGACTTTATACTGGAAATCGTTAGGCTTATGTGCTGAAGAAAAAAGTATTCATTTTTATTTCAAAGATATTAAAGAGGTGTAAGTTTAACTTACTAAAACCTGTAGTCACTGAAATTATAGTGTGCACATGTTTTCAGTTTCCTGTACAAATAGTTACTGTTTGTAGTTACAGTATAATTGAATTATTTCAGCATTTGTTAAGAAATATCATAATATTAAACCATGAAGCCAGAATCATACACCAAACTGTGAGCTGCATGCAACTTCAATTATCAAGTTTCACAGCATATAATAAATGCTTTCCTTGAACTAGCAAATAAATTTGATTATTCACAGTCACCTGGGTACAGCGTGTATGTCACCCACTTGGCAGTGACATATTCATAAGAAAATTCTAGCTGGAATACTTTCTGGCTGAATACAGCATAATTCTGTAAGGTTATGTCGTGGTCATGCAGTAAGCTGTGGAACAAGTGCTGATGAGGGTGTCAAAACTGTGGCCCTACTTCACTTCAGCACACTGTGTTTGCTAAATTTAGGTTGGGTACTGACAGCTTTGGAAGTGTGGAGGTACTGGGAGACCATCTCGCGTTTGATGGCAATGTCTTTTTCTCTGAGAGGCTGCTGCTTCTCCTCGTTCAGGTTCATGTCCACCTAGAGAGAGGGAAGAGTAAGGAGGAGAAAAAAAAAGAGAAGCAGGATAGAGGGCTAAACATAAGTGTTTTGATGGAAATAGTATGACAGAAACTATTTGTTCAGGCAATTTAAAAACAAAATACATCCTAAAATAGACTTCATATTATTCCTATGAGGGCAGGCAATTAAATCAAGTCTCTCCTTGAGTTAAAATCAGAAGAAACAGAACTCCCAATGAGGTTATTGAAATCAAAGCTTACAGATGCTCACTTTCTAAGTTTGGGAGAAAGTTGTTGATGTGCATAGACTGTGACAGGAATCATTAACTACAGCCATCTGAATATTTTCTTCTAATTTTAGAATGATTTAAACATTCCAGACTGAAGTCAGGCAGACTTTCTCTCAAACTGCTAACTGCGCTCACACCCACACCCACAACCACACCCACACCCACACCCACACACGGGATACACCAGAATAATTAAATTATTGAAGACTCTCAAGTTTAACTGTCACATCTAACCCAGTCAGTTTGTATGAGAGTTGTCAAAAATTATTCTTAAAGACTTAAATGTTTTTTTTACATCCTGCTTCTGTTGTGTAGTAGTCAGTGTGCTTCTGTTGTCTCCAGGTGGCACTAAGTGACTGTGTGATGGCCCCCGGGGGGCATGTCCACACTAAACCAGATAAATCTGAAATCCATTTTGGCCCTCTGCATTCCTGTCAACATTACGCTCAACATACACACTTTAACTGACTTGGTTGTTGGAAACGATCTATTATAAAATAATACCACAAATCTGGAACCAAATAAAAATATAGATCAGTGCTTAGAAAATGAAAGGTGTATTTAAAAATTTCACTGCATTAAGGAGAGAAGGGCACCCAGTGCATAGGCAAACAGTAAAAAAGCACATTTCAATATGTACTAAATCATAATTCAATATTTATTTAGTATTATACTCAAACTCTATGTCATTTCAGTGTTGACCGCCTTAATGTGGTGCTTAATGGAAGACATTGCAGATACAACTTTTGGTAAAATTCAGAAAAAAAAATGACTGCAGATACCTTTCTATTATTAACTCCAGTTAGTGTCTGTCTTAACAATTACCGTAACAGCACTACAGCAAGTTGGGAAAGCGATTTGGACTATAGATAAATTGGATCCATGTCACTGATGTGTGACAGAATTAAAATAATTCTAAAGCCATGTGCCTGTGTGGATTGGAGAACTTAATCAATGCAAATGAATGTATGCATTTTACCAAGGAGACAATTTAGAAGTAATTACTGAAAGACTTATTTGCTACTTTTGAATTAACCATGCCAAAAATCCAATCGTTGTTTAGGAAAGATGAGCCGATTCCCCAAAACTGCACTTTTTATTTATCTCACCAGCATCTGTTCAAAGAGATCCAGGACGTATTCATCTGAATGATCATGTAGCATGGCACTCTGGGCACTGATCTCATAGCTGGCAGCCGAAGAGTGACGCTGACCTGGCGGGTAGCCCACTTTCTCCTTATCCTTTTTCATCCTCATGCTGGTGAAACGTTCCAACTGGATCAGCAGAGGAGGACAAGACACAGGTTAGAGCAGCGAGGTCAGAGGGAAAACAGCAATGTGTAAAAGTCATGGAAAGTCAACAAAACAAAGTAATAATCCCTAATCAACTTCGGTGTGAAGACAGCAAGATTTGATAATCTAAAAAAAAAAAAGATACTCAACCAGCTGTTCTACATTAGCTTTTCACAAAATTAGAAACCTTTCACAAAGGTAAGAAGATGATTAGGGATTTGAGAAGCGATGGTCAGAGGTTTTTATAAACAAACAAATGAAGTAAAGTTGCAGTGAAAACTGGCAGCAGAACATATGGTGTACATGGCTTTAAAAGACACTGAAATGATAAGGTTTTAAATTGCCTTATTATAATAAGATGTCAGTGTTTGGACCCAATGCTTATGTCAATTATTGCCAAAGGAAAAACACTTAGGGAGATTAACTTTTGGACACGTGTAAACTTAGCAAACACTGTTGTGACTTCTTTGTAACCTTTTATAATCAAAATGCAGTTTAATTTCAGTGTGGGCTCATGTTTTTGACATCTTTCTTCATGTGTGCAAGGTCACATGAAGGCATGCCTAAGAGCTCAAAAATTTTAAGCAATTAGTGTGCCTCTTCAAAGAATGCACATTGAATGTGAGTGCAGTACAAGACAAAACACAGATACCAAACATCACTGTTGTGTTATGGTGGGTTAGGTTAGTATGACACACAGCGGCGTGACATCCGATCGATGTTAGTTCGTTGGGTTTATTAATCACATGCACACATGCATGTAGGGGGCAAGCACACAGGACACACTGTAGTGGCATGCCGTACCAAACCTACCTCATCGGGAATCAGACGTTTGAGTTTCTGTTGAGGATGGATGGACAGAGGGGACACAAACAACATGGAGGGGAGAAGAGAAATTAAACACACGGGGGGAAACAGGAAGGGAGACGAGTGGAAAAGAAGAAATTAGACAGAAATCAATTAGGACAGGTAATCAGCCCAGGGGATTGTCTAATAGAGTTCATTACTGATCAATGGAAAGACAGAGGGAAACACTGTCAGGTAGATAGATCACACTCACTTATCAATTTGCTCATTAATACACACCTCTTGAGTACCAGCATGGATCAGCCAAGGGCACACATCTATATTAGCCTACAGCTGCTCTAAATTAAGATAGTTACAATATTACGACATTAAAACATATGGAAGAAAGTGATTGTAAGTGTATTTATGGCTGAACAACAAGCAGTAAAGAGTGGGTGAAGGTTGGGCATTAGTAAAGTTTGTACCAAGGATGAGGTGGTGAGATGACGGTACTGGAATTACACTTGCATGTTTTGGCCACTAGGTGTCAGGTTACACCCAATAATGTCTCCCTGTTAAAACCAATGTCTGCAATACCACTTACAAACACTTGGGTGGACAAATATTCACAAATGCAGACAAACTTATTGCAAATGTGCAAACTATTCACATTTTCAAGATAAGCTGTTTGCTTTTTTTCACAAGACTAAGGATAAGGGCTCAACAAACCTGCACTTTACATCCTTGCTATCCCATGCTATGACATCTGAAACCATTAAAACCCTGCATTACAACCCTTGGCTGTGTGTGTGTTTGTGTGTTTGTGTGTGTGTGTGTGTGTGTGTGTGTGTGTGTATTTGGGGGTGGGAGGGGGGTAAATCGTATTTGCTGGGGGTCAGGGGTCAAAGAGTCACAACATCAAACACAGAACAAGATCAGCCCTGTGTTCCAATACTCATACTACCATACTATTTAGTAGGAGAAAAAAAGATTTAGTATGTCCCAATACATAGTATGTCAGATGCAGTATGCCAAGAGTACCAGGATGTTCTACTACATCCGGTCAGATTTCGCAGTATGGATTTCAGCAGGCTGCTCTGGCCATTCTGACCCACAATCCTATGCGCAGCGGACGTTACGTCGCACTGACTGAGTTGTGTGTACAAGCCACGCCCACATATGGATGACAACAAAGCACACATATCGCACAAAACTCGCTCAGTGACAGCAGAAGCGACAGGAAGACAGAAGATAAGAAATATGACAGACGGCAGTGCAGTATGAAACAGCACCGGCATTTTGACAACAACATACAAATTTGCCGCTATAGACGGCGGCGGAAGTGAGCGAGAGAGTCGGACTTCAGGGACGATGTATATAGTGTGTCCCAATAGTATGCATATGCATGCATATTTCATACTAAACTACATACTTTGTAAGGGCAGCTGCAGTACATACTAAAAGTAAAAAGTATAAGTATGCGATTTGGAACGCAGTGCTAGACCATCACAAACACACACAGAGTGCCGGCCATGGAGACTATTGGCTACAGCCCAGGTAGAGTTAAAACCAAACATTTAAAATAAAATAGTGTTTTGTTGTTTTTTTTCTCCCCCACACAATCCTTTCTGTGACCAACCCATCTTATAGTGAAAACCTAGGCCTAAATCTAGGCTACAACATCAGTTCACTCTTGTCTTTGCTTCTGGACAGCCTCACAGCAGTATCCAATGGCTTGTACAAATTTGTTTATAAGATTTTTTTTCCCTTTCTGTTAAACTTTAAGGTAGTAAATTTTAGTGCTATTGCACTAAGAGAGCACAAAAATAACATATTTATGCACTCTATATTTAACATCTTCTCCCTGCACTTTTTAATGCATCACAAGTATGCTTTCTTGCAATGCATGTATATGAAAACATCATACTTACCTGTACAGATCATACTGTATTGGCAAGTGTGTTGTGTACAGTGTGAAATTCTCTAGCCAGTTTATTCACTACCAAAATTGTTTTTTTGTTTTTTTTTGTTTGTTTTTTTGTTTTTGTCTGTCATTACAAATGATCACAAAGGAAACTGTGTTTCAGGAGTTTCATCAAGCTTCTCAAAAACCCCAAAAGCTTAGTAAGTGCCCTAAGTTTTCACTGACATCCTTGTATGAAAGCCACCGCTCTACAAATATGACCATCTGAGCCTCTAGAAAACAGCAAACCTTTAGTTTAGCTGGCATTACGCGTTTCTCTGTTACTCTCCTTCCCTCTCCCACCCTATCTTCTCCATAAGAATCACTTCCTTATTCATGAACAGGCCTGGGCTAGAAAAAAAGCAATTGTACTCTGTTATTTGCTTAGCCGCAAACACCAGTGGAATTCAACAATGGCCATTCTAGCTTGATTAACAACTAGGAATTTCCAAATAATTTAATTCAGACAGCTCATATAGTGAGGGGAGGAAATAGCTGAAAGTAGCACAGACAATGGCAACATGTAGATTATACAATGTCCCCTAAACTTAATCTATTTGTTTGCTTCCCATCCATAATCAAAACCATGTCACAAGCTTGGTAAAAGCATGCCAGACTGCCATGACACACATCATTATAAAGATTAGAGATGTACCAACACTGGTACCAAACGGGATTAAATAGGGCAAGTGTATCTGGGACTTTTCACAGAACCAAATTCAGATAGCCAAGAATAAAAATTGTTACCCACTTTCTAAGAAATGTAAGGAAAGCTTATGACCCTGAATTACTGACTGGGTCAAGAAGAGGTTGTTACACTATTAAAATTTAGGCTATTATTTTCTCAAGATGGTCTCCTACCTCCATTATCATTTTAGCCAACCAAAAACCCCAATCCATCATTTGTTCTGACAAGTGTTTTCTCTGTAATTTGGGTGATAATTCTGATAAAATTCGTCATTATTTGGGTCTAAGTAATTTTTCTAGCTGAGGTTATAGTGTTGAAAAATGTTTTTAAATTACTAGCTATATAACCAATATATTCATTTTTTTTTTCCCGAAACATCTGGATTATACTCTTTTCATTTTAAAATAACAATGAGACTAAACTGCAGTGATAATTTTAATTTCATATTTCCTGTGTCAGTTGTGGTGCCCTTCCTTGCTGTGGTGGCAAACAGCTGACAAATGAATACAGTGCAAACACTGGCTCTGACCCCAGAAAACAAGATCTAAGTTAATGGCTCATCAAAAACGGACTGAATAATTATTGTATCAGCCAATGCTAAATGCTTTCACAATGGGTATTAGGGCTTGGAAATATATGGACATTATATCAATATTGTGATATAAGATTAGATATTGTCTGTGATTTGGGATATCACAGTATCACGATTTGGCATAAGTGTAATTTTTTCCTGGTTTTAAAGGCTGAATGTCATTAAAGGGATGCAGTTTTATGAACTTACTGATATGTTCTAAATGTTTTTTTTTTTTTTTTTTGTTTCTACCTATTTGGTCATCATGTCCAAATTAGTAATGATTGTTTATCAAAATTCTCATGGTGAGGGGGGGCCCCCGGTGGCTCAACTGATAGTGTGTGTACCACTTATTAAGTCTGAGTCCTGATCAACGCATCCTGGGTTGAAATCCTCTCTACCGCCTGCCTTTCCTGTCTCTCTCTACAGTAACTATCAAATAAAAATCAGAAATGATAAAAAGTAACAATCTTTAATAAAAAACTCTCATGGTGAAAATTTTAAAAAGGCGCCAGTAGTCATTGCTACAATATCGACACAGTATCATTATCAAGCTAGTCAGCTAAAATACTGTGATATTTGATTATGTCCATAATCACCCAACCCTAGGTCAGCCGTGAAGCTAGAACTGCTTATCTGTGTGCTTGTATGAGGAAAAAGGTCACTGAGAATTTAGAGAAATAGACATAATAGCCTGGTGGGTCACACTAATGAACTAACCCACATCTTCAGCAAGTGATTTTCCAATCTTCCCCTTACTTTCACTCCACTCTAAATCCCCTTACTCCTCTATTAATGCACCCACTGCCATCTCTCCTAGCTCCTAACCTTTTCACCCAACTATCACTGGCTCTCTCTTATCCCTCCCTCCCTCCCCAGAAAGATATGGTTTGTTGGATAAGGACCGGGGTGGCTGTTTGTGTTTTGTCTCTTTTTCATGGACATGATAAAATGAAGCAAAGCAGCCCACAAATAACCAGTCCTAACACACACAAGCAAAAATAGCTAATAATATCCATAATATGTTTGAGGAAATGCTACCCTTATGTACAGACCAACCCATAAATCAAACACACAACCTTCAAGTTTTTGTTTAAGTGCAGATGTAATGCCGGTCTTTGTGTTATTATGTGCATTGGATGATTGCACAAAGGGAGGGGCCAGCTAGAGCAAAAGGTCAGTGTAGATTTTCCTCACATTGCTCAGCATGCAAACAAGTTAACTGAGAGCTATAGATACTAGCACATGTTGAAAGCAGTCTGGCTGTAATGTGTTTCTACCATCACTCACTGTATAGATCCTGCAACAGGCCTGAACACAAGTAATGAGAACGCCTGTGTTCCTCCCTTGTCAAGTGGCTTCTGTGCATCAACAATAAAGATGGACTGCTCCTTTACAGCTGCCATGCTTGGACAGACTAAATGCCAATTCTCCTTCAGCAAGGAGGTGGGGGGTTGTGAAGGCTGTGTGCGTGTGTGTGTGTGTGTGTGTGTGTGCGCACACGTGCGTGTGCGTGCACGTGTGTTTGGGGGGGGGGGGGGGGGGGGGGGCTGATGATTGGGACAGAGGTGTAGTGAGGGATGTTTCCACTTACACAGCTGCCAATAAATAACAGACAGCACACAAACACACACAAACTCACACGCACAGACATCCGGATGTTACAGTTCCATCCAGCCCACAGAGCGGAAACATACAGCTAACAGTAGGCACCAGTGGATTCTGGGTAATCACACAGGAAACAGAACAAGAGTGTGTGTCAGAGAGAAAATGAGAGAGATAATGAGTGAGAGGGAGTTCGAAACTAAGACCAAAAATAAATATATATACTGAAACTTAACAATGTGTAGATTTTCGCTTTACAGCACAGAAGCACAGATGAAGATGTGCCCGCATGCACACAAAAACTCAACCATATCCAGAATACGCACACACATGCACACACAAGTCAATTAGAGAACAGAGCTGAGGTGAGAAAATCCTGCACTGACAGATGTTCACTAATGTGCAGAACAACTTGCGCTTTCTTCTCTCCCTCACATGCAGACACACACAGACACCATTAAAACAAAGCAGCTAGGCCAAAGTAATTATCAGCCCAAAAAATAGCCCTGACGCAAATGCCCTCACACAGCACCCACACACATGCAGGCGGTCAGGCTGACAGAGACATTGGTGCACGCACACACACACATGAATAAGTATTCCAAAGGGAGCATAATTAAATGGCGATACAGGCAGTAGCATTACTATAGAAGCATGGGAAATGGGTTTAGGTCTGTCTCTGAGACTACACAGCAGAGAAGAACTGAAATCAGCAGAAGCGTTTTCCATGTGACAGCAATATAACAAGCCAGTCACTCACACTGTAACAGAGGTGTGTGTGTGTGTGTGTGTGTGTGTGTGTGTGTGTGTGTGTGTGTGAGTGAGAGAGAAAGAGAGAGAGAGAGAGAGAGAGAGAGAGAGAGAGAGAGAGAGAGAGAGAGAGAGAAATAGAGAGAGATTGATTGTGTGTGTGTGTGTGTGTGTGTGTGTGTGTGTACCTGCACCACTGCCCCTATCTGTGCATACATATTTAAGCAGAAGGGCTACAGAGTGAGAGAGCAATTATGCAAATCAGAGAGGGAATGAAAACTAACTAAAGTCAAACTGGCTAAGGCCATGAAACAGAGTGGCAACTTTGACAAGCGAGGGAGCCAGGCCTCTGTAGCTCTGCCACAGCTGGCCATTATTTAAATTTGAGACACAGTAGGTTAATAGTGTCAGTCATTCAGTGGTCACAGAGTCATTCCCTGTCAAAGTAGAAGTCTGCTGATGAAATTAAACTTCTGGGAAATTGTTTTCACTTCTGTTTTTTAACTTTATTTCTCCAGGAAAAAAGAAATCAACATGCATGATCTTTGCAAAGTTTTGCTTCCCTCTCATGCACTGTCATACTTTAATGCTTCGGAGATGGCCAGAACAACCACAGTTGCAGTATCATTGGCCAGTCAGAAAATCCACTGACACAGTTTCCCCATTGTCCATCGTTAATTGCCCCGCTCAAGTGTACCTCAACATTAGTGGTTAAGGGAGGGGAGGGTGTTACTCATTCGCTTTCTCTTCCCACAAATTTCCTATCCAGTAAAAACAATCAAGCTGGTGACGTTCTGGTCACAAGTCTGCTTATCTAATCTTTAGGCACACCCAATTTTATTAAGTTTTCACTTTAAATCAGCTTTTCAAAACTTAAGTCTTGTAGAGTTTCCAATATTAAACATAATACAGAACTTCAGTGCAGCTGATGCTTGAATTACTCTAAGGTTCACTGATTTGCAACAGGTAAGCGAACAGTGAATTCACTCCATATGGTAGTCCATGCAAGTGTGTTTTTTGATGGGTAATTTAAAGCTCTACAAAGCGTTACAAAAGGGAACTACTAGGAAATCCACATTAGTTATGCTTAATCATGTTGTTAACTGTTTCCTCTTCCACTGTAGCAGCTGAACACAGAGCCAGCAGATTCTTGGAGGTCTGTGTGACAGTCAGGATTGCATGGTGACCTGTGGTCAGTATGATGTTGACTTGGGCCAGGCGATTGGTCAATTACTGGCCAAAACGGATCCCAATGAAAGTTTATGGTTTTGCAGTTTTTCATTAAATGACAGGCCTGTTATCTTGATCTCTCTCCTCCTGCTTCTGGCCCACTCTTCTCAGGTGTGCCTTTTTCTGACCAATAACCATCCAGGCTAGTTTATTAGCTATGCACAAGAGGCCTTGCAGCAGATCCATTGAAGTAAAAAATGATTTTCAAAAAATGATTTTCTTTGTCGAGGATGTAACTCTTGGAACTCTTGGTGGAAAATGGAAAATTAATCACTGGCAAGACCAATAAATGGAGAGACATACTAGCATCATAAATTTCGATAGAGCAAAGGCTTTGTTTAGTCCCTCTCACAGCTGGTTACATTGACAGAAAAGCCTCTATCAGTTAAGTTAGCCAACTGTGAAAAAAAAAAATGTACAGTTATTAAAAATACTACATTTCATATATATGCATAACTGATTCTTTTCCTTTGTTCCTTTTTTCCTTTGTTTATTTTTCATTCATTTTGAGGGCGTGTAACTATCCATCAATCTGGAATGATATCAATTTTATGATCAATGATCCAATATCATTGATGTAAAATGAAAACATCGATTTATAATATCTCAGATATTCCATTCCCATCCAAGCATGCCTCTTTCCTAAACAATTTCACTGATTTTCAGCGGTACAAATCCTCATATCCATCACAGGTCCCTGAACTGAATCAAACCCAAATCATATCATGGTAGCTTTGTGATATGGGCAAATATTCAATCACTGTCCAGTAATAGGACATTGTATCATTATTAAGCTAGTGCTTTACATACCTTGTCATTTTGCTGCTGCATGTTGTGAAAAACTGTGACCTATATTGATGAATAAATGGTTGTTTTGATGTTTGTAAAGAAAAACACTGAGCAAGAAGAACTATGACCTACTGGCTGGACCAATCACCAAATTCATTTCTTAACCAGTAACATTAAGAGAGCTAATTACTCTCTGCCATGCCTTAAACCTCTCTCTCCCCTACTGAAAAATCACTTAAAATAAGTTGAAGCCAAGGACAGACATAGGCCTAAATGCAGAAAGTCATCCAACTGAACTTTAAAGATGTTTTTCTTTTTTTCCTTATAAATGAAATCACGAGAAAATACCAGCTTGAGAAAACAAAACAAAAACAAAGAGAAACATCAACACCATCACAGCAGTGAAGGGAAGCTAAAATAAGACCAGACCTATTCATAGCTGATGCTGTGATCTAATTTCAGTAACTGTGATTAGAAGCAGTGAAGACAATATGAAATTGATTACTTTTTTCTGTCTCAGTGAAGCAACTACTGGCCAAGACAGCATCACCTGGAGTCAATAGTCAGTACTCCCTGTGCTTACAATGACCACAACAAAAAATAAATGTCACAGTACTTGCAAAACAAGGCCCCTTTACACTAAAACTGACAAAAATGTACAATAAGCATGTACTATATTAGCAACTCAGCATCTACAAAAAAACATTTAGATGTGCTTATTCCATGCAGTAGTTGTGTCAGTTGAGACAAAATGGTCCTCACTTACAGTATCCCTTTAATCGACATAAACATGGTAATAATAATGCCAGGTAAAATAACAAAATCTACACAACAAAAATATCACAGAAAAAAAGAAAACATAAACAAATATAAAAATCTAAAACCATTTTCATGTTGCTTTTTCCATCCCAGTCTTTTCCCTCCCATTCCTTTTACCTGCCTCTGCCAAGAACATTTCTCTGCCCCCCTCCCACCCCATCCTCATATTTCCCATTTTCTAACCCCATCAACTTCTTCCAGTCCATTCACCCTTTTAGGTTTTATGAATTTCTCAGTCCCTCTACCTTTTATGTCCACTACATATTTAATACTTTCCCTCTCCCTATAAAAAGGTCAGAACATAAAATATTGCTGCCAGTTCACTGTGGTCTGGTGACCTCATGGGAAACTAGCACTGGCACAAAGTTATTTACAGAACGGCAAAAAAAGGAAGAAAATGACCCGCCTGTGGGCCAGTCCGTTTAGATGGATGAAGAGATACAGTACTCCTGTGTGTGTGTGTGTGTGTGTGTGTGTGTGTGTGTGTGTGTGTGTGTGAGTGTGATCATGTAATCCATGCTGTGTTGATATCAGTGCTTACACCATTACCATGGCTACACATGGTGAGCGGTAGTGATGATGTCATACAAGGAGGAGCAGCAGGGAGGGCAGGCACACTTGTATATGACTGAAAGGTTTCCTGTTCACACAGCCTTAACAGGAAATTACCAGCACCCTAAAATCTCTTGCAGCTTCACTTAAAATTGGACACACACACACACACACAGTTTTTTCTGATCAGTTTCTGGATGATGAAAGAAGAAAAAATAAAGGAAAAAAAAACTTCCTTTTTTTGTCGGCAACTGCTATTAGATGACCAGCGGTATGAAAATATAGCTCATAAGACCTACCCTATGATGTTTGCTTTTGAAAGCTCATTTTATCCTCATCCACCCCTAAGTTCTTCAGCTGTTAAAAAGGCCAGTCAGCTTTACAAGACTCAAGCCTGGCACTGGCTACCAGGTACACAAACTGAGTGCTAGAGTGTTGTAAAACTATGTTTTGAAAAGAGGAAAGCATGGAGAAGGGCAAGACAAAAAGGGGTTGAGGAGGAGACAGAGGAGCAGTACATGATCATACTGTGCTGAGCTGCCTGTTAGCAAGTTGACAGAGTAACTACAGCTCACTGTTAAGCAACCTATGTCATACAGACAAACACAACAGAGAACAGGAGAGAAGATAGATAGAGGCAGAAAAATCAAGAGACACAAGGTCCATATAGTGCAGTCCATACAAATACAGTGAAAACTGGGCCGTGTTTATTTTCAAGGCCACATGTGTCGAGCCATGTGCCACGGAGGACCAAAAGCAGGGTTTTTTTCCACCCAAAAGCTCCAACAGGTGATTTCACTAATTAGTCCCTTCTCTCTGCTTGAAGGTGAGGTAATCAGGGAAATTATCTGTTGCAGTTTTTGGTTGGATAGAAAACCTGGAGCCTCTTGGCCCTCCATGGCTCCAGTTTGACACCCCTGAATTCTAGGCTATATAGAAGTGAAACTCTTAGTTTGAACATCACCACCCAACACAACCACACCCAAACACACTATGGTTGGGAGCTACAACACTTGCAGCATGCTTCAGTTGCCAGTGTGAAGGAAGTCGTTAATGCTACATTTGACCTCTTCCGATTCCTTCACTCTATTTTTTCAGTCTTCACCTCAGTAACTGTGTGTGTGTGTGTGTGTGTGTGTGTGTGTGTGTGTGTGTGTGTGTGTGTGTGTGTGAGAGAGAGAGAGAGAGAGAGAGAGAGAGAGAGAGAGAGAGAAATAGAGAGAGATTGATTGTGTGTGTGTGTGTGTGTGTGTGTGTGTGTGTGTGTGTGTGTGTGCTGTATAATTGTGTGTAAGAGACGTTATGAGTGTGTGCCAGTCCAAGTGGGGCATGTTTGCTGCATGACTGCTCCATGTCCTTAGTGTACTATTGTTAACGAAGAAACAAAAACCCAACCAGCCCCAGATGGCCTCCATATAAAACAACAGAGGTCAGTGCTGCTATGTCTGTCTGGTCTAAGGCCTGTCTGTCTTCTGAGGCAGTCTGAACACATTTCAATATTCAAATTTCAGTCAAATGTCAAAAAAAAAAAAAAAGCATAATGAACCTGAGCTCAATCTGACTGTCAAACCCATAAAACATGCAGTTTTTAAAAAGGGTGTGTTTGTTTGCAGGGTTTTCCCTGGCCAATTTTAGGTCTTAGGCGGCGGCGGCCGGGGGTGGGGGTCAATCACAAATTGAAAAAAAAAAAAAAAAAAATCCGAAGTGATACCTCTTCTCTGAATAGACAAGCTAAGCCAGTGTGCTGCTGTTAGCCAGTGAAAATATACCGGAGTGGCAACTCTTCACTTTGTTTCACAATCTATGTCAATGCACTGCTGTAGCCTGGAGAGTTTCTCTGCCCTTTGGCTCGTGCAGTGCCGGTGCAGCTGTTATGCCAAATTCCGCGTTAAAAATAGATTCCGTTTTATTTGGCTAATCTGCACGCTTCACACAAGTCACCCAAATGGCCAATGGATCACTGGTATTTGCGAGCGCTTGTGTTTTTCGCGCTAGGTGATTCATACATTCCACCACCGCCGAGCCTACAGCGGATGTGTTGCGGCTGAAAGCCATCCTCTCAGCGTTCACGCAGAAACTAATCGCCGCAGTGATTGGTTAATTCCGTTGTCAGTATTTCATGACGTACGGCCCAGTGCCCGCCTAACTCCCCCCGGACAATCCAAGCTAGCATCAGCAACAGATTCCTGAAGGAGCCACAGATTGAATATATCGATGTGCGTTTTGTCCCCCTTTCCTCGTTTATTTGATCTAGGCGGTCGGTGAAAACGTCTAGGCGGTGCGCCTAAGGGTGCTTTCAGACCTGTGGCCCGTTTGCTTTGTTCCGATTCAGGGGCTAAATCGATACAGTTGTTTCGTTTTTCGTTTGGAGCGTTTGTGTTCACAGGGCAACCGTCTGTAGCGGTCCAAAGCTGTAAACAAATGCCATGCGCGAACCAACTGTTCTCTCATTGGTCAGATATTACCCCGAAAGAAGAAGTTTCCTCTTCCGTTCTTACCCTGGAAAAAACAAAAACCATGGAGCATCTTCAGCGTGTGTGGCTAGTTTGTTTCTCTGTGTTTCTGTGGTTAATGTACCCAGTGGCGGTTCTGCCCATGTTGCCGCCCTAGGCGAAATTACTGCCTTGCACCCTTTCGTGTTACTACTCCTACCTATATTTTTATATGGACAAAATCTTGTTTGAATAAAAAGTCACCGGCCACGGCTCCGGTCGGCATCAGGCGGGCCGGCCGCGGCACCAGCCAGTACCGCGCCCACCTGGTCAGGTCTGCCGGATCTGACAGGTGAGTGGCGCTGATGATTTTTTTTTTTTTTCTTTTTTTTTTGCGTTTGTGCCGCCCCCCACATGACATGAAAAAAAAATGCCCGCTTCGCCCATGCCTGAAACCGCTACTGAATGTACCGGTGTTCTGTAACGGAGGAAAACATCCCGTTCTACCGGGAATCAAGACTGCGCAGGGAAAGTAATATCATACTGCATCTACTGAGAAGACGACGTGCCGCGACAAGGAATTGCCGACGAAGATGGGCTCTGACGCTGGCTGATCCACAGTTATGAGTGAGTTGTGTCGGTTCCTGTGTCGATTATGTTCTCACTGCAAACGAACCGCTCCAGGGCTCGAATGGAATCGAGCCGAGACCACCTCTTCTAGGCGATCTCGGCCCGCTTGTTTTGTCCCGCATCCGAGCGCGATTGCTGTGTTCACATATGTCCAAACGAACCGATCTTTGGGGGGAAACGCTCCCTGTTTCGGAACAACTGCTCAAAACGGGACAGGTCTGAAAGGACCCTAAGAAATTATAAGGCAGGGAAAACCCTGGTTTGTTTGTTTGTTTTACAGCTAACTCATCTGAATGTATCCAGCAGTGACAGAGTCTCATTCTTTGATGTTACTGTGATACAATAGTCTGATAGTTTTGTTATTAGCACACATCCTTGAAAACACTGCTGGTACTTTAAGAAGCAATGTTTGGAAGATACTCAAATTTTCTGCATTAAAAGGCAAAACTCACCTTGTGATTTACTCTTCCACTTAAAAATAAAATATTTCAAAGACAAAAAACACACTGACTCTTGCTTTCATGCATGACTATAATGTACATTTTATTATAAATATTCAGAGTTAGGTGACATTTGACTCACTTCAGTGAGTTCACAGTCAAATGAATTTGTGGGCAAGTGACAGTCCAGTATCCTCTGTTCTTTAGAGTTTTTTCCTTTTCTGACAGCTCTCAGTGCTTGTATTCAATCTGCCCACCTGGCTGCCAGTCTGTCTGACTATCTGACCTATGAAATGTTAACTACACAATAATGGCTTGTATTAAAAATGCCAATGAAAATCAATCTTGCATGAGCTTTCAGGTTTTAAGTGACAGTACATTATGTGTTGTTTCATGTGTATCATTAACAGACACGGTTTTGAGACTTAACAGCTCAACTTCCACAATATGATGCACAACTGACCCGTCAGCTTCTTGTCATTAAAACAGACCCTTTACATTTAGTTGCTCCTTGACAACAAGCACCATGACAACCAGGATGACCTGCATTTATTGTCTGTTCGCTACATAGCAACAGGTTCTGCACCTGCCAGTTCATGGATCTTCAGCAATGTCTTGTCCATGTGTGTGTGTGTTTGTGAATGAAAGTATTAGTGTCATGAGAGCCAGAACATTCTTATCAATCATAAACTCAAACAGGTGTTTTGCACCTATTTAACCCAGATTCAACCCACCCAACAATCAGGAGAAATCTGGTGTGGGACTCTGGTCGGTACCAATCCTCTCCCAGATTATCTGATAATGTGAGGGGTTTACAGATCCAATCATAAACCTCATGACAGCTTTCAGACTCATCAGCGTGACCCTGATAATTTTCAAAAATGTTTGATACTTAGGATTTAAAATCTGGATGAGTATATCACTGCTTTCTAAGGAAGACCACAATAGCCAACAACAACCTGTTGAACAGCTGAGATTGATGAAAGGCTTGTTGATATGTGGCAACAACATAACCACCGTGTCTGTCAGGACATATTACAGTCATACCGACAAAGAGAAGAGCTGGGGAGAACTCACCTCTGCTTTCTACAAACCAGGTGTGAGCGAGAGAGAGAGAGAGAGAGAGAGAGAGTGAGAGTGAGAGTGAGAAAGAGAGAGAGAGAGAGAGAGAGAGAGAGAGAGAGAGAGAGGGGGAAATAAAGACAGGAAATAAAGGAAGAAATAAAGGAAGAGAAATCTAGTGAGGTGGTGTATTGCTCCCTCTGGCGCAATAATCTTAATAATATCCTGTAGTGTGTGATGCACCATTATTATCAAATCTTGTAGCATGTGCATGTTTGAGATTAAAGTGAAGAACACTCATGAAGATTCACCATATGTGCATGATACAACCCGATTTAAAAACTGGTTAGGGTTTTACAACTCCTGTAGTCTAATCTAAGGTTTAGCTGTGCATCCTGGCTGAACTCAAGGAATAGTATGTTCCATAATGACAGAACATTTTAATAACCTTATCTATGTTACCCCGGAGTCTCCTCCTGCTGCTGTGAACGCTGCATTGCTTAGTCTATAAAGTCTAAAGGGGGATTTTTATGTTTAGACATCAGAAGTTTGCTCCAACATCAGAAATCAGATCATGCCAAGATGACTGTTTCTTAGACAGACCCAGATGTCTTGGTTCTTACTGAATTATAGTTAAATAAGAGTGTTAGTGACTCCGATGTGCCAATAAATGATTACACTTATTCAGAATAAACTTAAGCAGGACGGGACGGGGCATGGCCATTTGTATCAAATCACGTTTTCTTGGATCCTTATTGCATGCTGTTTCTGTGACACATTCTTTCAGGTTCGTCTCTCTTGAAGTACTTCTGACACCTAATGATTCTTTTTTTGTAGTTGGTATACAGGCCCCCTTGAGCTATCACCAGGTCCATAAACGATCTGGCATGCTGATTCTGCATGTTAATAGTGAGGTAATTGTCATGGGTGATTTTAACTTTGATTGATTTTCTGACACCCCTGATTAGCGACTACTACCTGACTATTACTACTTTAAAGAGATCCGTTGCTGTCTTAATCTCTTATAGCTAATCACTGAGCCTACTGGACCTATTCTAAAAACCCTAGTCTAAACTCAATGGCAACTGATTTAATCCTATTAAACAGATGTAACAAAATTCTTTCTGCATGAGTAGTGTTTGATCTTGGAATTTGTGATCACTGCCTCGCGGTCTGTATCAAGAGCAATCATTTAAAGAAATTGCAAACACACAGCTTATTATAAAGCTTCACTGAAAAAAAGTGAATCTCTAATACTACAAATATTTTATTCATTTTACATCTCAAATTCCGGATATTGAGGTGGCTTTGTACTATTTCTCCAGTCCTTCCTCTCAGTCATAAACAAGCATAAACCCTTTAAAAGACACAAATTTAAAAATAGATCAAACCCTTGGTTTACCCATGAACTATCACACTTGTTAATGGAAAGAAACAAAGCTTGGTCCCTTGCAAGACACTGCGAAAAATTCCCCCTGGACTGTTTTTAGACAACTCAAAAACAGAAAGGAAATTTAAATCTAAGTGTTTCTGGATTTAGTTTCCAGCTCTTATTCAAATCCTGCAAATTTTTGTAAGGCTGTAAATTCAAATAAAAATAACAGCTTTTCCTCAGTTCATACTCAGGTCAAGGCCAATGACTGCTTATTGTCTGACCATAAAGAAATTAACTTAGCTTGTAATAAACATGTTGTTGCAGCTGGTCATCTTTGTCAGGATCAGGGATTTAATCCCTCTCCAGTTGATGATAATGTATTCTGTTTCTCACAGTCTTCTGCCTGCCCTAAATCATCTCTATTCAAGTGTTGTAAAAGATGCTCTCCTTGTCATCTGTCCCAGGAAGAGAACTAAAGAGGACAATTTGGATCCTATTTTTCTTCCGCTCTCTGCACAATTTACCTCTGAGCGAATAACTCATATTTTCAATCTCTCTATTTCCGGTATAGTTCAAAAAGTTTGGGAATTGGTTCATCTCATACACCTTCATAAGGGAGATGACAAGAGCAATCTTAACAACTATTAAACAAAATCCAAACTGCCTTGCCTGATAAAGGTTCTTCAATCACTAATAAATGATCAACTGAGGCTATATCTGTCCAGAGCTTCCATCTTGAGCCAATTTCAGTTTGGTTTTAGAGAAGAGCATGGCATAATAAAATAATAAAAATCATAGCATAATGAAAATCATGGTGTAACACTTTTTGTTGATGTATTCAAAGCATTTGATACTGTCAACCATTGCCTTTTGCAGAGGCTACATAATATCGGATTTCATATTAATGCATTCAATTGGTTCAGGAACTACCTATCAGAGAGATGACAATCTATTAAATTGGGTAGCTACCATTGTGAGTTTTTATCTGCAACAAAAGGTGTTCCACAGGGTTCAATTTTAGGTCCAATTCTTTTGACAATTTATATCAACAATGCTGCTTCATCTTTGTTAAACTATCCTGCCTATCTGTACACAGATAGGCAGTACTATGTACTATACTATATATGCAGTACTATGTTGCTGATTCTGTACATCTAGCAGTCAAAAACTTGCACCGTTCCTTTAACGTTCTGCAAGGTAGTCTTAAAGACCAAAGACTTGTTTTGAAGGGTGGCCTGGTGGCTTGTATGCCACTTGTTAGGGTTGAGTGCTAGCCCCAGTGACCTGAGCTCAGGTCCAGGCCTGAGCACTTTGCTGCACGTCATCACCTCTCTCTCCTGCCTTTCATGTCTTTCTACCATTGCCTGCCAAGTGGAGCAGAAATGACAACAAAATTATTGTTAAAAAGATTTGTTTTGAATGCAGATAAAACAAAGGTCATGCTATTTTCCAGAGCCAGAACTATAAACTACACTAATCTTAATATTTCTACTACAAAAATATTTATGATTGAAAGATTCACAGAATATAATTACCTCAGCATCTGGATTGATGAATAAAATAAAATCAAAAATCAAATATATACTCACATTCAAATATTACACAGATAATCTTGTGCGCCAAATCAGGCAAAAGGTTGTCAGTTTCTAATTTTTCCCACATCTTGCAGGAAAAGGGTTGTTGAAACAATTTTCGTGTCAGTCTTTGACCACAGTTTTGTGATTTATAGGCACACATCCGCTTCCACTCTTTAACTTCTTGACTCTATCACTCTGCCGTAAGATTTATTATCGGTGATGTCTATGGTACACATCATTGCATTTTATATGACAGGACTCAGTGGTCTTCTCTCCAAAAGAGACATGCTACTTACTGGTATCTTTTTATCTATAAAATGAGTTAGTTGTGAATTTGGAAAGACTACTTTTGATTTTAGTGCACCTGATTCCTGGAACAAAATATAGCACCTCCTTTCTACCAACATACTTATATATACCATTCAGACATTTTATACATTTTTAATTTTTAAACCTCCCAACCTCCTCTTGTATTTGTTTTACATTACTTATTTTACATTTTAATTATTGTAATAAATCAAATTACTACCCTAATTGGAAAGTTGTTGATCTGAGTCACTGACACTAAGAGCACACAATTAAATTATCCCCTTAGAGAAAGAGAAAGAGAAAGAGAGAGAGAGAGGGACAGAGAGACAGAGAGAGAGTGCCTCAGAGTGGGTTTTTATATGGGTGAAGAAAGAACAAAAGATGCTCTTAAAAACAATGATGCCCAGCCCATTAACAACCACCTCCAACTTCCTGCAACATCAACAAAGCCATTCATGTTACACACAGGGCCCCTATATAGAGCGCCCTCCCCCATGCCCTGCGTATCCCAATTCCCATCAACAACAAAAAAAAAAAAAAATTTTAGAGAGTTGTGTTCCATTACCAGGCTCTGCTTTGGAACTAGTTCCAAATAGGCAAAATAGCAGGATTTGTTATTCCTAAAATTGATCTAATCATCTTATCGAATCCTACATCCCTCATCACTATTTTCATCAGTGGCATGTCCCAGTTAACTGTGATCAATTTAAAGTGCTAAGCAGCAACACTTGTCACAAAAAGTTATAAAAAGCCTTGCACTGATCGTAAGTCATTATGCAGTAGGGCTGACACTCACTGGCATCATCTGGACCTTTTACCTACTGTCAGATACCAAAAAACTCTTGTCTTATTTCCTGGTTTCCCTGTCACATATCCCTTCTTGTTTGTGTCATTTGTGTGCGCTAAACTTGTACTTATGATATTTCCAGTGCAGCATATTTCATTAGATAGACTGACACATGCGCAAATTTACAAGCAACACAATGAATGTCACTGTCGCTGGTCTCGATGTATGAAAGGTAAAATATAACAACACCCATTTACAAAACAAAGTTTCAGGGGGAGAAATATTAACCATGATGTGATAAACTTATGATCCACTGCCACGCCTGCCTGTGTAACACTAGTGACCCATTAACACCAAGTGATCCCTGACTCATCAGCAAAAGTTTCTAATGCTTCATGCTAACTTGTTCTTTGTAGTAGGAAATCGAGTGGAAAAAATGTCAGTAGTTGAAGCCACGATAAGGCTATGAGAGAGGTGTGTTTTTCTCTGATTCAGCGTCATGACCACATAGTGAGCCAGACAAAAATCAGGATATGTGCCTTGCATATAATATTCCAATCAGATCTCGCAGTGAAAAGGCTGATTTTTGTTTTTTATATTGCCCCAGAAGTGTACCAAGGATGATTTCTGAGCATCCTAGACACACTTCCATCCTCACTGGCATGTCGGAACACTGTTAGTCTTGAGCGCTGTGACACATCACTGGTCAAATGTTTTTTTGATATAACACCTAAAATAACCACCATACAAATACTCCTTGTTCCACCCTATAAACACTTATATTTCTCACTATGAGCAACTTCCCGTATTGTCTCATGCTCCCATGTTTTCCATTTTCTAAGACAAATAAAATGGCATGACAAGCACATTCATGTTTGTTTCAGTGTTAATGAGGAATGGAAAAATGTAGATGCAACGCTCAGAGAAATGCACACCAAAAACAGAGAGGTCATGGCACACCAGACTTGAAAACAAAGAATGACTTAACCCACACTCAGCTCCACATAAAGGTTATATAAGGTGAGTGAGTGGAAGAATGCACCAATACTAAATTACAAAGTAAAGTTGAGGGCATGGGGGCAGGAGGGATGGGATGTAATCAACACACACATACAGGATTTGTCCCAGGAATGTAGTTATGTGCAGCAGGGTCACAGGTGGTAGGGGGAGGCAGTGGATGCGGAGGGCAATGTGTTGAGATAACATGGAGACTATTCTGCTATTACTTCGTGTTTGGTATCCGTACAAAACATCAGACACTAACTGCTTTACTCTCTGCTTGTGTGTGCTGCAGCTAGTGGCCCTTCAATTGTCAGTCACATTAGCAGGAGAAGCAATGGCTCGCTTGCACCCACCTGTTTGATCACTTGTCTCTTTCTCACATCAACTGTTGATTGTGACTGGCTGTGGGCCACAGATCGACCAGCTCACCTGGAAAACCCCCGATACTACAGATGGCCAGTCCACCCTGTTGTGTCCTCACCAGCTTCTGACATTTTCGCTTCCATCTTCTAGTGTATAATGCCTGCTGCTCCTCCATGCCACAACTGACTGAGCACAGCTTGCTTGTGATTGGATATGACATTGCTTTACTCACAAACAACTAGACTTGAGCTGCACCTGTCTCAGAATTTTCTCAGACATATCAGATTCAGTAGTTCAATAATACTGTTTTTTTCCTCAATACTCTGTTTATCAGAAAACACACTGCCATAAATTTCAATGCTGTAGACCATGTTGATAATAACCACAGTAATTATAATGCTTCATAATCTAATACAACAGAGTCATGCAAACATATTTGAGCATTTAAAGTCTAAGTTAGCTGCATAATAATTTTATTTGCCAGCAAATTTGAATCACCATGTAGCTTTGCTGGAAAAAGACATAATAACATCACAGCTAACAGGTATGTTTGGTTCAGTGAAGCTCTTATAACTTCTTTAATTTACATGCATGGAAATGTAAACCATTATATTAACAGCTTTGGCCTAAATAGACCTAAATTCACAGCGATGTACAGCAAGCATTTTTAACAGCAGCCATGCTACTGAATCAAATACTCTAGGTAGCAGCGTGTGTGTGCGTCCACAACCACATGCTGCAAATTGTTTCTGCAATTAATAAAGGTGCATCTTTGCAGAAATAGGCAACATCTGATGTGTTGTGGCCCTGCAAGACACAAAGACTGTCTTTAAAAAAAGAAAGGAGAAAGGATGCTCAACTCAATTTTCTCAGTCAACAGCAAGGGTGTTTACAATCTTTCAAGGGGAAGCCCTACACTGGGCATTGTGAAATACTGTTTTGCACTATTGTGGTGGATTGCATATTATGGCAGCTACAACAACTAAAATGGCATCAGGTCATTCAACCAGAGCAACAGAGTTTAATCAAATAGCGAAATTAGTGAAGTAATTGTGAATGTAAAACAGCTTTAGTGCTGAATGTAGTCCCAGAGAACTTTAAGTTGAACATTGGGATCTGCAACTGAGCACAATGTAACCGGGTGGGCAAGAGGGATAAGCAGACAGTGCAAAAAGGCTGACAGTGACATCATATGTCAATCATCTGTCAATATCAGAGTCAATCCAGGATCACCTGGCTAGATTCAAGATGACAGCAGCAATGAGTTATGAGATTCTGCCCAGTCTGGAATTGCAACTAACACCAAACAGGATAAATTCTAATTCTATGGCCTAAAAACATATATAGCAAGGTAACCCACTCATTAATTTGTGATTTACTGACATAATGTGGATTTTTTTCTTGTTAGATATAAAAACGAGGGAATTAAATATATACAACTATTTGTGGGTGCTGCTGTGCCACACAGCTCACACAAGGAGAAAAAGATGAGGACAGCCCACATACTCAAGCTACAGCACAGCCTTTAGTGTATTTCAAGCAGACTGGCACAAACCCAACCCCTGCAATACAAGATGCATTTGACAGGGGATGACAGCCTATTAAGGGTTGCCACATACATCAAAATATCACTAATGTAACAGTCAGAAGAAGAAACGATGTGCTTGCTGCTCCATCTGATGCCTTGTAAATTTTAGATTCATATTTACTAATAAACTACACAAATAGGCATAGTATTATAGGTCTCTTATTCTCAACAAAGCAGAAATGTTTTTATTAAATGACAATTTTTTTTTTCTGTCATCCCTCAAGAGCAACTTTCTAACAAAGATTTTGCAAGTGTGTATATACTACCTTGCATTGCTTGCTGCTACATCTGATGCCTTGTTATGTCATAATTCCATTCATTCGATCCATGGGAGAGAATTCTCATAACCAAATC
Source organism: Myripristis murdjan (assembly GCF_902150065.1). Lineage (NCBI taxonomy): Eukaryota > Metazoa > Chordata > Actinopteri > Holocentriformes > Holocentridae > Myripristis > Myripristis murdjan. The sequence goes on from NC_043989.1 coordinate 22,872,371, forward strand.
TTGACTGAATTAAAAGAGCCCTTTTCAATTTTGATTCGAATAAAATTCATTATATTACAGTGAAAAAAAAAAAAAAACTATCCCTCCAAAATGCTACAGTACAATGATGTAAAATGATGTGTATGGTTCTCACAAGCAGGCAGGAATTATTAACTTTCACTTCCCTAATTACTGTTACAGCTGCCGAGGGCAACACTGAGCTGAAGATGATGTAGAATGTGACAGATTCAACCGTGAACAAGGCATCAGTTCTCCATACAAGTCTGAGAGCCTTACTGTCAACACTGCGACACGGCCACATACGACTAATAGAGCAGGATAAATCTGTACTCTTTTCAAAATGTCAATAAAAACAAATTAATTTATTAAAAGCTTTTTGTCAATTAGTTCTCCAACTGGGTATTCTTCCATGGTATATAAAAGCAAGAGTTCCCTCATTTTACATTTGAAGAAGTGTCATTATATAAAACAACAAAACTGTCAAATAAATTAATCCTAACTCTAAGAACAATTTAATAAAACACCATGTAATCTGTGGCACTTTAGGGATAGTAAATGTAAATGGGCACAGCGATCTGAATTGTCTTTATGATCACTCACCGCAAAAGCAATTTCTGCATGAATGCTAATACAGTTTTCCACAATCTGTTTACTGGCAGTGCCTCACCTAGCCTGACACTGCCAAGCTCTCCAAACCAGCCTTTGCAAGATGATTTGTTCCATCACTGCATGCTTCACTAACCGCTGCTTACTTTGCACTTCCAACAGTTTTTTTTTTTTTTTTTCAAAACAGATGATAACAAACAGTGATGCTGGTGGTAGTGGTGGTGTGTGTGTGTGTGTTTGTGTGTATGTAGGGGAGGGGGTTATTAAACCTTCAGAGTCATTTAAATAACGGCTGAATCCTCAAGTCTGGCGTCTTTGAAGTGATGAGCATGCACACAGCATTTTCACGCTCCTCCGCCTCCACATACTCACAGAGCTGTACATCCACTGCATGCTATGCTATCACTCTTACCCATACAGTACATGCACATAAAAGTTTATACACTGTAAAGAGTGCATGCATTTCCACAAACTTTCACCTACACCCCTAGATAAGACTCACTCACACAGACATTCTCTGTACCACCCTCACACTCAGTTCATTCTCTACTGTGCCACACACATACACTCTTAGCTGATATGCATGCAACATCAACTGTGCCCAGTCACGGATGCAGCCTTCTGAGCCATGGAGACAGAGGCAGGGATTGTTCCTATGTTGGCCAAATGACCCGAACAACAACAGCTCATTACATATGGCATAGGCATCAAAACCCACTCAAGCTGCTAAAAATCCAATCCTCCACTACAGAGATGCAGGTTCAATTAATTGTTCACTAAGTCATTTATCTAGTAAAAATAACAAACATTTTGCTGGTCATAGCTTCACAAATACTAGCCCCTTTTCTAGACCACAAAGATATGTGTCATTATTTCATCATATTAATTACTTAACTTTTATCATATTTTTTTTGTTATTATCTGACCTTGATCTTTGATTTTACTGTTTCTGATGTCACATTTTCTCCTTTAGTGTATTGCTATTTATTATTGATTCTGTATAGTGTAAAACTGCACACTGCACAGAACGTTTGGCTGCTCCTTTGCTGCTTGACACTTTGAAATGTGCAGACAAGATGGAACGGTGATAGACAAACTCTTCAATTTTGTGTGAACACTGTAGTCTTGTGAGCTTATCACTGACACTTGCAGTCTAGACAAGGGGTAAGAGTCACTTACTTTTCTCAGTTCCCTGTCATTACATAATGCAAATAATTTCTGTACACCTGCATCATCTTTAGGCAGGTAAGTAGGAACAAAAATAGACAAAATCTAGAAAGGACGTAGTCCCACAAACTGCTGTAAATTCCAAAACATCTCAATTTTATTCTTACTATGCAAATGATCAGCTGTTTAAACATCGGCTGTTTGACATCAGTAAGATTTGTGCAGTAAATGTGTTGTCATGTGTTGGTACATGATTGATTAGCTATGCCATGCTTTATAAACCACTGTGTCAATCTTTATTCATGTATCCCTTACAAAGGTCTGACTGAAACATCGCAGTTGTTTCGTGAATAAAATTGGGACAGTGGGGAAAATGTGCACGTTTTTTTGCCTGCTGGTCAGACTTAGGACGCAATCTGGAGACATCACTTTGGGTGCGACAGAATTTTGTTATGAGTTTTAATGCTGTTATGAGTTATGAGTTTTAACGCTGTATAAATGAAATGAATAATCAGTTAATGGAAAAAATACTCAACAGATTAACTGAAACCCATAACTACAATATATCCGATGCAAACCAACACAACAGCCACAACTTCAGAAAATCTCGGATACAAGAAGGTAAACGCTGGACGTTTGGATCCATAAATGCAATCATATCTTCGACTGAGTAATGTTTTTTTTTTTTTCTTTTCTTTTTTTTTTTTTTCCCTAATGCTGAAATATTCTGACTGGCTGACTGATTGATTGACACATTTATAGGTACATACATAGGGATATGTGTGGCTTTGCAAACACTGACACTTCTAATAAAGACAAAGACAAGGAGACAAAAGAAACAGACACTACACATCTCAAAACATAACACTACCATGACATTTTCTCCTCCAATATCATGCAGGCCAAGCTTAATGTCAGTTGCCATCCTCCCACATACACACACACAGTTGTGAGAGTGGCAGGTAATCCCGTGTTGTTCACGTGCAGAACCTTTGAGAGGCACAGGGTAGTAAAAGATTAACTGTAATCTGTCAGTGGGATACTGAGGAAAGTCACACTGGAGGACTGACACCGTAATCCTGACTAAGACCCACACACACAACACAGGTAACACACAAACACACGGAGTCAAATGCATCCATATCTCAGTATGGATTAATTTGGATCACTGTGTAAGGATGACTTTATAGGTCGGTCTGTCCAGTTGACTGAATAGAGCACAACCCTGCTGTTAAAAGCAAGTAGTAGTACATACCCACTGGGAACCTTTCTGTACAGAACTGGATTTGTCCTAGTTGTTTTCTAAGAAAAAGATAAACAGGTGAACTGGTTAACTGACTAACTGAGGGACTGGCAAAGTGGACAGAAAAACAGCTTAACACTGCAAGACCTTTGCCTTATCCCTTTATGACTCCAAGGCCCTATACACAGTTTGGGCTATGTCTTTGTTTACGTAACAATCGCTCATCAACTCCACAAAAAACAAATCATTGTGAAGTCTATTTTGTAGGGAAGAAACTAAACTTGTGTTGAAATTTTGTGATACAAAAAAGGGATGATGTGCATCACAAAGCTGACAAGATGGCTGCATTTTCATCTGCACTCAACTATCCAAGAAACCCTTCTCAGAACGGTCTTTTATCTTGCATTGTTTGATCACTAGCAAGCATAAGGCTAGCAAAGTCTGAAATGTTTATTAAAGTAAATTAAGGGAATTAAGTATCATACTACTCATGAGTAATGAGGAAAACTTGATGGTGCATCATGATCAATTTAAAAACATGTAAGGGATGCAGTGATTAACCAGTGTCACTGTTAACTATGCTTTAAAACACCACTGTGTGTTAATCAGGTGTGCCTCTTAAATTGAAAAAAAAAAAAAAAAAAACAACAACAACAACAACAACATAACACCAAGTAATCTATTCCACACATAGTTTAAGTATTTTACTGTTTCACTAATCACTTACTTACTGTTTGCTCACTCCTATCTGTGTTAACTGAACCGTTTCCAACTAATGTCTATAACTGTAAAAGAAAAAAAAAACTATTCCGCTTCAAATCCAGTATTTTTGTTTTCACAATTCAGATTCTGTTTAAGGCCACTATTTCTTTCAAAAGTCAGTTGCTGAGAAATCCAAAACGCGCAACAATTTCTTCTACATATTGTTTTCAAAGCAGAGCGTACAGCAGAACATTCATTCATACTTTTTTTGCTTACATATGGACACTTTTACACATTTAGTTGATAAATTTTTTCGTTTAAAATACACTGCAGCTACTGTACAGATCTATTTGAGCAAACCGAGACAACCCTGTCAATAACATTAGAATTAAATAAATGTTCATTTAAATTCAGCAATTTTGCGTCTCTTTTGTTATTGTGATTAAATTGTTAAAAAAAAACAAACAAACAAAAAAACAATAATATCAGCATTATATATCAGCCAGCCACCCAGCTGCCTTGCTCTCTAAATATCAGCAACATCGGTCATAGACAAACCTCTATTAGTCAACCACTACTTTCCAGCACCTACAGACACACACACACACACACATACATGTGTGCACAGGTAAGATGATCCCACTAGTTTACTAATCAGAAAATTAGACACAGAAATGAGAGAAGGTTAAAGACAGCTGAGCATTGGAAAGTAAGTAAAGCTCAGAGCAAAGGTCACAACCACACACTGTTACCATATGAACCCAAAACAACAGTTCACTGATACGGGACATGGCCTAACAGTATGCTGCTAAGGACAAACCAGGACATAGGTAAATGAAACTAGGAGAATTTAAGCAAGCAATGCAGAATCCTGACTTCATGCCAAAAATAACATCCTAGCATCCTTTTTTGCCACAAAATGTTCTTGTCATGTCCACTTGTATCTCCATTCATGTTTTCATCGTTGCATTCAGAAAACAGATACATTTTTTAAAATCAGTGTTAATGAGGGGTGGAAGCATTTGCATGTGTAGGCATATACACAACAACTGAACACTAAACATGTAGTAAAAAACTCTTTTTGTTTTTTTAAAATAAGTCCTTTAACAAACAGCATCTTCATGAACATCTACAAGTCATGTTTCCAAAAAAAAAAAAAAAACGACACCGGAGCATAAGATGCGTTGCAGGAAAAGAACTGTGGTGCTGCCACCATTAAGTGCAAATTATAACTAAAAGCTGACTCATAAGGTTACATCTTGTCTGAGTTTAGTGGACTGTAGGTGTGGTTCAGGATTATGCAATGCAACACTGTCTAGTGTGTGGTAACAACACTCCAAGTCCAGAATACATTTAACAGTCTTAGTAGAACTCAGCAGTAGTAGTACAGCAGCACAGTATTGCATCGCCTAATTAACTTTTCCAGACTTGAAATTCTACTGGTGTGTACACTCAATTAGTTCATTAAAAGCCACATCTCTTTTAATAGTCAGGTATGGCAACACGTTTTGAAAAACAACAAGCCAGTCCCTAATATAGGCCAGATTACATAAAATATTCACATCAAATCTCACTGTTTTGGTGCATCATGCAGTTAAACTACTGCTTGTTGACAAACTACAGGTCAGGGGATAGTCTCTCCTGCCGGTGACAAGGTTCTTTCTCTGGGCAGCAGCTGTAAGTTTTCCCATCAGGTCCCACTCACTTCACTTATAATTCTCAAATCAAACTCATTCAAGATCAAAATATATACTTATTCCTACAGGTGTCATCCGGTCAGGCTCTGTACTGCAGGCAGGGTTGCACATGACACAGTGGTTATGCAGTAGTACAGCAAAGGTTTGATATGTGTAATACAGTGAAATAGATACAGAGGAGAACAAGAAAAAGCTAGATTCAGAGAGGTTTGAGAGATTTTTTCAATAGCTGTGATGTGTAAGGGTTTTCAATGTGTGTAGGACCTACAGTGGTCATTTGAATGGGTCCTAGTGCATCTCTCACCAAGAGATGAGAGATGATGCATACTGTAAAGGGGCATAACCTGTGTTTTTCTCCTCTTTTTTAAGTAGGCAGTCCTGGGTGAGAAAAAAAAAAAGCAAAGCCCATATGTTTGATGTCAAAGTCCTATTACTGAGCCAGATGAGCAGTGCAACCTATGTGATCACTAGTCTCTGGGATGTTTCAAGCAAGGTCATTAGCCTCCACTGAGGCTGACCCCTGTTCTGTAGTGTTACAGGATGACATATCAAGACACTGCAAAGAGGGCTCTATGTATACATACATAGAGAGAGAGAGAGAGAGTGTGTGTGTGTGTGTGTGTGTGTGTGTGTGTGTGTGTGTGTGTGTGTGTGTTTGTGTGTGTACACATAAACATATCTATTAGCCACACCGTTACCTCTTGGCACAATGGATGGAGAAAGAGGGGTGGAGTGAGAGAAGGGAAAGCCAAAATGGGGAAGAATAAGATGGCGTCCTGTTTGCTATTTTTACATAACTTCCTGTCACAACCCACAGAGTTTGAGAAATAATACAGCATAGCTGAATCACTGACTTGTGTATGTATGCACATATGTGTGTTTGTGTGAGTAGTGTTTGTGCACAGGCAAGTAGCAAGTAAAGCAGAAGTAAGATTCAACAGCAGACAAAATGAAGCTATGAATAGTAAGTAATGGCATCCAATTGTCCAAATAGTGTAGTCAGAGCACAACACATTTTGCTATAATATGCTGCCCGCATCCCCCCAAAAAAGAAAGACAACAAATTGTTGACAAAAGGGAGACACGGGTACCATAAAATGCCACAACTGGAAAAAGGCAGCAGTTTATTTTAAGCCAAAGAGGTGAAAGCAAGTAAAATGACTAAGACTGTACTGTAACTGAACCATTGAAGCCCAGTGAATATATGAGCAGGTGAAAGCGACTAGAGGAATGCATCGCTCTCCTTGTGGGCAGGTAGGAAATATTCAGTAGCTCAGAGGGCCATACTCGCACACAGCTACTAGTTCAAAACCATTTACTGAGAGAGGTGAAATAGGAGGTTACTATATCAAAGACTGAGGCATGCACTGTTCTGTGTTTCCCTGTAGCCACCCTCTATCACATTCCAAAACATGCATGGCAGCGCACACCCACAGTCATGCACACAAAGATGCTATTTGGCACACAAACAATACACAAGTCAAACAGAACCTGTCAGCTGTAATGTTTGACAATGAACAGGTTGTGCTGTGGCACTGTCACTTTCACCTCTATTAGTTAGGTGATGACAAACCCAAACCTACACTCTCCAGCATACACAATTGTCTTAGTTCCACTATCTAAAAGAGTAGGTTTCATTTTACAGCTCAAGACGTCTTGTTGTGCCAATATTAGGGATGGGCATTTTCAGTGATTTCAATATTCGAGTACTCGAATTACATTATGAACAAGTAATCGATTACTCGCTAATTATATATTTTACCCTAAAAAAATAGTTACGTGACGTCCGTACTTAACATCGGTTCCGCTACTGTTTCCAGTCGGACACGGACATCCCTAACATTGCCTGTTGTTTACTAAAAAGCAGCTTCTGGCTGTCAGAGAACATTATTACATCATATTTAACCATTTATGTGAATAAATAGCCAACACTGTAAACCAAGTGCATTTCCAAATGCAGTTATTGAACAACCACAACAGGTCCGTCAATCAAGTTGTTGTAACATTCAGCTGCCAGATGTCACAGCGGTATGGACTTCTGTTCTGGGTTGCTTCACACATAACTGTCAATCAACAGCCTAAATCATAAGTACAAAGTTCAAATAAATCTAATCTTCTCCGCTCTGGTATCATCACATCGGCGTGTGCTAACAGGGCTAGCAGTTAGTGTTAACAGGACTAGCAAAAGATGTGATGCGAGGCTGTCTGTTAGCTGTCTCCGCTGTTTTCTCCTTGTGCTTAAAGCGCATGTGGTTAAGCACTGAGCTGGTATTTATGTAAAATACAAGTTTAACACCACATACTGTATCTTGCACTGCACGTTATCGTCATCCTTTTTGTCAAAGTATTTCCAGACATTACTCCTCCTGGTCGCGGCTGACATGGTGCATGTGACGCCAAATGAGTTGCAGCCAAAACCAACATACTGCACAGGTGCTCGAATAGTAAAACGTTACTCGAATACTGACGTCAACAACAAGTGTTCGAGTAATCGTACCCATCGCTAGCCAATACTCGATGTCCAGTTTTGTAACATTCATATAATACATGCCAACATTGTGCAAAGTAAGGCCTTAATTAAGTCTAGGTGAACATGCCACAGCAGAACCCTCCTAGCTGGTTTCCCACAACACTCTTAAGCACCTATTACTTATCCAGAACACTGCAGCCCACTCCTCCTCTACCTCCACAAATGCTCCCATGTACCTACACTCCCTCCACTGGCTACCTGCATCAAATTTAAACCTTGATACCCATGGTGGCCCGTGTTCTGCACTCAGCTAATACCAGCACATCATACTCACCCCACAGAAACATACCCCCTCTTATTCTGCTGCTGCAATTTCTCTAAGTGGCTTAGGATAACATCATCCGCTGTCTAATATGTAAACAAACTGTCTGGGTCTACGTAACCCCCCCCCCCCCCCCCCCCCCCCCAGCTGACCAATCCCCTTAATATTAAAAGACAAGGAAATAGCAAAAAGGAAGAATGAGGAAAAAGCAGACAAATTTCAAAACTAAATGGAAAACAACAAAGTGAATCCAACCAATCTGAATGAAGTAACGACCCAGGTGGAGGTGAGATTCCACTCTAACTATGGTATTTCAGTGCTGTAGTGACTCTGCATTCCTCTGTGTGCCTGCCCTGACAAATAGGCCAGCAGCACTTTTATTACACAACTCAGAGCTCTCATATCCAGTTGGAACAGGCTTCAGAGGAAACCACAGTCCTCAACTCAGCCACCAACCAGTCCTTTTCTATCTGAATGACACAGTGCACACACACACACACACACACAAAGGAAGAGAGAGAGAGAGAGAGAGAGAGAGAGAGAGAGAGGCCACCATGCACGTCAATGGTTGTGTTCATCTAAGACAGATTATTATGTCTTTGTATAATCGCTAGTGTCTCAATAGGATATTAGTCTATGTGTGTATCGTGTTTGTGAAACTATTAGCCTACCTGAAATCTGTTTTAAAGAATCTCAATAGCAAGGTATTGTTGCAGGTCCATCTATCCTGAATGCTATTCCTTAGCGGGCAATTTGTGCTCAAATTCTGTCCAGTAATACAAGCGCTCTGCACCCACACAAAATGTATCACACTACCCATATCTTATTATAATCTCTGACTGAACCCACACTCATGGCAATGCTCCACCTCCCTAAATTCACAGTGGAATCTCCTAATCTGCATCTCTCTCTTCTCTGGCCTGCCTCACTAAGACTCTCTATTCCCCTCTTCCCACTCCATCTTTTGCTTTCTGTCACATTCTCTCTTTCTCTCTCCCTCTCTCTGCCTCTCCGAGACCTCACTCTTTGCTTCTCTGGCTCACTCGCTCTCCCTTGCTCAGCCTCTCTCTCCGAAATCCTCCCATTCACTCCGAGCCAAGAGGCCCCTGCCACTAGCAGTCCATTAACCACTCCAGTTTCACACTGGCAGTCAGTCAGACTCCTCTACAGCTCACAGTATGCTCTTCTCCCCATAAGATGGAGAGAACAGGAGCCAGGTTGGAGTGTGTGTGTGTGTGTGTGTGTGTGTGTGTGTGAGTGCATGCGTGAGAAAGAGAAACAGACACAGATACATATAGGATGAGGGAGCATAAATGAGCAGAGTGTTTTAAGTGTAAGTGTTGACACTGGCTGATGACTGGAAAGTAAAACCTGGCCGGTTAAAAAAAAATGCAGAGGTATCTTGAATTAAGCGTTTGCTCAGGTGGTTCCCCCAGGAAGTAGGTGCACAAGTGCATCTACTTTCTGAAGGCACAACATTTCCTACTCGAAGGAAGGTGCACTTACTGCTGCTGATCAAGCTTTTAATGAATAGCTCGATACCCAGCTATACCTAACACAACACAACATATTAGTTAGAAACAGTATCACTGCTTTTTCTGAATAGCCAAAAGAAAATACAGTCTGCATGATTTTCTTATTGGCAGAGAGGATGAGAAAGAGAGAGAAGCAGAGGCAAAATGGCAAAATGTGTAACAAAACACTGAAAATAAAGTGGCCTACAAACTGGATTTGTAGGTGAGATGTAAGAAAACCTGTTTGTTTTGAACAGACTCTGGTCATAATCAAACCATGATCAATTTAATATCTGTTTTCAGTAAAAATGAACATTATAAGGAAAAAATTATCATTCCTACTAAATTGAGAACCATATCGCAATTGCAATAACTGTGAAATTAACTGCCTTTTTTTTACCATATTGTTCAGCCCTAATACCAACTGACTCAGAATTTCATAGAGTTTCACTATCTCACGCAACCAAAAATGCTGGATGCAACAGCTTTGTTGTGAAAAAAACGTGAAGACAGATTTTAAAAAAAATGAACTTGAAAAAACACTATGAGGAGCAGCTCACTGAGAAGTGACTTGATTCAAACCTGCTGTCCCATTTCAGAATTGCACAGCAGACTGCACTGGACTCACCCACATTCTGGGTCAAAACTAGTCTTTATCACCCTGACAGCAGTCAGCAAACCTTTCACCCAAAAACAGATAACCTCTCATGCTCAGCAAGATGTACCAGAGCCAGAATCTGTGATCTACAATTCACCTTGTATCCCAAACAACTGTCTAAAGCAGTGATCCCTAGCTAATCTGGGCTGTGCCTGCCTGCTGCTTTCAGTGAGCCTGTTTATGTCAACAGGGTACATGGATGCTCATCCCTGCTGTCTCTGTGGGCCTGAAGAATACTGATATTGCTTCAGGGGTTACAACTAAAATGACCCACTTTTAGCTTCAAACAAGGCTGTGTGGATCACGTTCAACTACAAAGGCAGCTGAAAGGGGATGAATCATGTAAAGCATTCCTCAGCCAACACAAGTGCAGGTTTCATATGCCTATCAGACAGCAAGTGTGAGTCTTGACACACCTGCACATGCACACGCACAAAAGTACACATAGTGGGGAGAGCATTACACCAGCGTAACACTTGTTTTGAGGCACTGGAGTAGGCCCTAAGTAGATGAGTCATTAATGGGGTTGACATCTGACATCTAACTGAATCAGAGACTGGTATTATTTCCACTACATATATAGGGATAATTAAAAAGGTAAAAATTAAAAGAATGTTCTCTAGTAGCAATATAATAACTGGGTCTGACACCAGAGACCTTAACGAAAAAACAGTATAACCCACCCACACTGCCACATACAAATCCCAGAGGACACAATGGAGAGAGGTTTGCACATGAGTAATGTTGTGTTGGAATATCAAATATCAAGCAGACTGCAGACACCAGACACACACACACACTGAAACTAAGCCTGTTGTGTCATCATGACTGATATGTCTGGAAATGGGAGATTGTGGATAAAAATTATGTCATAGATTAACAATGCCAGGTAATGATCCTTTACCTCTCTTGACCCTTACCTTAGCTTGTGTGAATGAATGCCTTTGTGTGTGTTGCCAAGTAATACAGGAAGAATGCATTCAAACTGCAGAGCTATCAGTGTACAGAACTCAGAGACGAATCATAGACTGTCATTACATATATTGTAGGTACACCAGCTGTTTACACACACACGCACTTTCACGCAGACACACAAATTCACTCAAAAACAAAAACTCAAATATGCAGTGTTATCGCTGGAAGAATTGTTTACAGAACTGGTTTCTGTCTCTGACTCATGTTTACTTACAGTCTTACCTTGAACATTCATTAATGATTTATGTCATTTCACCATTTACTATATTTCTTCCATCTCTCATTTTCCTATTACTCTGTGAAGGTACACAATGTGGTGGAATGTGTTTGCAGGCCAGTGCAGCACAACAGATGAAATTCTGACAGTGCAGACAGCAGCAGTGAAAACTTGTGACTTTATGTGTGTTTGTGTCGGCACGTGTGTGTGTTCCATATACATGTGCGGAGTGACTGTTGGCACTAATGTGGCAGTTCATGTTATCAACACTGTGCCTTTCTCAAAGAAACCATGGCCACCTATGCCTACTGCCTGGCAAACATGTGCTGGGCTCATGGCCAGGTGATGTTCAACTAAAAAAAAATCAATTATCATAGCCTGGTCAAGTTGATACTGCAGGAGTTTGCCTGAGTTCATTCCTGTCAGTGTACATGGAAGAGCTGTCACTAAATGGGACCCTCTTTAAAGGTCTTGGAAAGACTGTGTGTGTGTGTGTGTGTGTGTGTGTGTGTGTGTGTGTGTGTGTGTGTGTGTGTGTGTGTGTGCGCAGTGAGTTTGCTGCACGCAGTGACCAGGTGTGCCTTCAGCCCCTCTATGGTTACCGTTTGTCTGTGCGTACAATATCAGTTTTCGGCTGTTGCTAGTATAGCCAAGGGGTTAAGTTACGCAACCTCGCTTGCCTTGGCTGATTACAGGGATCCCTATGGATGACTGCTAATGCTCTCCCAACCAGACGTCACGCTGACTCACACATGAACACTGAGGTAGATACCACATGATGTCACCAAAATTACTTCAGCATGAGGAAATTCTAAGGAACAATGCCACGCCTAGCTCACAAAACTACTTTATTTACTTTAAACAACACAAATGATAATCGCCAGACTTTACATACTGATTAAAATACAATACCCCTCTCTGTGGGCAAGCAGGAAAGACGGTCATGACTTGATAATGTGGGGCGCCACAAGTCTTACGAAAATTAAGTTGTTGAAATAAAAAATGGAAAGAAGTTGCGGGTAATGAATTACTGGGGCTGCAAAACTAGATGTTTTGCACCATAGTGCAATGCTTCAAAGCTGGAAGCTAACCACATCCTATACAGTATGTTCACAGATCGTGTAACCTAAAATGTATCGTGACTGCTAAAGGGCAATATTTCAAGCTTACTTGACAGCTATTGTGTACTTCAAATGGTGAAAGTACTGTTATGTATACGGCTGTTGGATACTTTGTATGTATCCACTTGAAACTTTGGACGAGGAGGCACAAACTGTAGCCATCAGTGGGGCAAATGATGCTGGGCGCACCACTTGTTGAGCTTAAGCACCCAAACAGATTATAAAATTAGTGATGCTCACGGCACCTACGACTTGAATCTGAGAGATACTCACAAATTTCTTTTTCCCGTCTCCATCCTCATAGTTCTTCTTTGGTTTCTTGTCCTTTTTGGAGACAGCAGCCGAGGCAGAATTCCCCGAGTATGGATCCATAATTATGATTCAATTCGTTTCCCTGAATTGAATGTTCAGATAACGTTGAACCAGTGGCGGTAATTTCCCTAAAAGTTGCTCAAACGCAAAACAAAAGAAAAGAGTTTCCTCTGAAGTTGATGAAAAAAACAAATGGCTAAGTTCCCCTAGGGCCTAGGCTAGTCCCTGCTAACTAGCCACAATTAGCACAATGTGGCTATTTGGTAGGTAGCCAACTACATGGAGTGAACCCCTCGCCGAGCCGCCTGTCTGTATTACTAATGGAGGGAAATTCAAAGCACAGCCTCAAGCCCGCGGGAGAAAAAGTAAGAAAAAACAACTTGTTGCGACCTTATAACACAAGCAAGAACGATACTGTGCCAGTACTCACAGATAACTCAAAGCGAACAGAAAAAACGTGAATCTGTGAAGTCCTACAAAGAAGAATACATCAGCCTGGACCCGCTGCTGTTCTAAGTGGCTAACGTTAGCTTCAGCTAGCGTCGCTCGTCTGGAAACTCTCTTTGGTAAAACTCCGCTCTCCCCGCTTCCAAGAGTAGTTTCGGTGACTCTAACACAGGTGGCGTGTTGGTGTCACTGGCGGCCCGCTTCGGCAGTATTTCTCAAATCAGTTCCCATGACTGTTAACAGTTGAGTAAACTTTTTTTCGCTCAAAATAACAGACAACGGAGCTCCAACCACGTCCACAGCAGTAAAAGACTCTTCCTGTTCTGACAGGTCGGAGGAGCGGTGGGGGAGGGGCCTGCGCTCTGCTGCTACACCTGAGAGGATTTGACTGACAGCTGGCCGACCTCACTACACTACGGGGTTCTGGTGTTCAAGGTGCTGTCCTGTGACCCTCATGGGTGTGTGAGGGAGGTCCAGTGGTCCTTAGTAAAATTGGTATCAGTTTGATTGTCAATCGAAATTATCCAGTAGTAAAACGTATGGGAAAGATTGCTCTTATCTCTCTCTTTTCACCCTGTGATTACAAGTGCAAGAATCCTTTGTGCCACACATTCGCGACACATTCACAGGCAGCCCAGATCAGCTGCTTTAAAAAGGAGGAGTAGTGAAATTTCACTGTAGTTTAACTCATTAAAAATGTGTTATATTATATTGTTAAATTGTTGTTATTTTGATGCAAATAATGTGTGGATTATTTTAACATTATGTCTTAATCCTATGATTTATAATCTATTCGTCACATTAAAATGTCTTTTCATTTCAGGGCAAAATCATTTCACATTGGGGTCTGCAGTAACACACAAAATACAACAGTTTCAGCCCTCTTCAAGCTTGTTTTAAGGAGTTATGGCCTTTGCCATAACTCCACTACTCTCACAACTCCCCACTGTTAACACTATTATTATGGTCTGGAGTGAGAAATTAAGCAACCTTTCACTTACCTTGCATTACTACTATTTTCAGCTCATTTGTCACATTTTAAAAAACACTCACTCTAAACAACATGGGTGTGAGAGTGGAATGTAAAGCCGTTGCTCTTTGAATGAAATCAGGCTACACTTTGGGGTCTGACACATAAAAACATTGAAAACCCCTCTACAAATTCAAGCAGCACTCTTCACTGGCCACTTAATCTAAATCTTACAGAGTTGCATGTGTGAGAGCAGGTAGGACCTCACTGAAGTTATCGGGTGACCACCACCCATCACAGCTGTTTGACTGAATTAAGCTCACAACACCTCCAAAAATCTCAATACAAGTTCTGGTGTCCCAGAAATCCCACACAGAACAATATGAAGAAGAGCTTAATTTAATTATCACTTATTCATTGATGGTTAGCACCAGGGCAAAATGTAGAACGAAAAAAAAAGAAAGAAAAGAAAGAAAAGAAGAAGAAGAATTAAAGAGATCATAGCTGTATTGTGTGAGACATGAGCCAACATTACACGGGCTTGTCCGTATTTCCTTTGGAAAGAGATTCATAAACTTCCATTTAAACATACCCCAAATAAACTAATTAATCAAAACCCTACTCCAGCATTGCAAAAATGTGTTAAGTGTAGTCATTCATGTGGTCCGACTGCCTCATTACTTTTCACTCAAACCATCTTAACAGATAATCAACCTTAGGACGCCATCAAGTGGTTAAGGTGTGAAGGACAGGTGCTACATGGTGCTGTTTGACGAGGGCCAGTCAGTTAACAAATCAAGAGGTGCATAATAGAGAGCAATGGGGGCATGCTCTTCTGTAGAATGTTTTTGCATTCTAATACGGTTTAACAACATTAAAATTAGTAAACCACAAGGTAGGTAAATGGATGAATCAAGGCGAATGTCTCACATCCTCCTGAATGCTCGACTGACTATATCAACCGAGGGCTTAACGGGCCCTCCTCCATATAACGCCATTTAGCTGGTCATTATCAGTCGAGGGCTTCAGGCAATTTCGGTCCCCTCTGCAATGTCCTACTTCAGTGCTCCTCAAATCCCCCAAATATTTAACGCGCCGCAGAGTACAATAATCAAGGTGTTTACCTCATCCCAATGGAATTCCCCATCTCAGATGAAGCATTTACTGCTCCTCCTTGAAGACCTTGATTCAGTGAAGCCTGCGCGGGCAATTTGGTGGAGGTATAGTATACCCAGTATCTGAAATGCAATATTATTTCTCTTTTCCCTCATGCTACTGTATCTCACAGTGTGTGTGTGCGCGCGCGCACACACACACACACACACACACACACACACACACACACACACACACACACACACACACACACACACACAGGATTACAGAGATAGGCTCATCTATCTGTTTTGGTATGTGAGAGATGTTTGGGAACAACAAGATTGGAGAGGATTTGCGCATCACCGGCGGCGCTGCAGCCGACAACCAGTTTGGTTTATCGCACACAGCACGCCATATACCTCAGCCTCAAGTCTTCAGTCTACTGGAAATTGCCGCCATGAATTGTGGAGGAGAGGTTAATTAAAAGTGAAAGTACATGATAAACTGGTCCTCCCTTGGCACTCGTAAAAACGTCTCCACCAATGGGCGTCCTAACAGTTAGCCCTCCCATTCATCATCATCATCATCATCATCATCATCATCATACACAATCAAGTTTACCGATGTAAGGACGAAAAGACTTCCAGAAAATGTACTTAATTAAGTATCTTTATGTGAATATGCTGGCCTATAGCCTGTCATTTAATCATTGCTTAATGAACAAGGGAAGAGCATGTGTGGGCCGCGTCATTGCACAATACCAGACAGTTCAGTTACAGTCATACAAAATATCTTATAGGCTATACAACCTTCTAACACATAAAGCCTATAGCCTTTGTTTGTTGACAATGATTACTTTTCCATCGCAGGATCAAGTGGGGCTTGTCAGGGCCAAGTCAATAGGGTTCCTGTATTGGCTTTGGAAACACTGTTTGAAATCAAGCCCAAAGTCTGGGAGCAACACGATACAATCGCAGGAATGTCGGTTGCCAGTACATTGACAGGAATAAATAAGTGGTTCCCAAAACGTTGTGCCCAGATCACCATGGGTGTGTGAAAGGGTTCTGGGAGTCTCCAATGTTAAGGTGTGAATAGGTTCAGTAGAATGAAAGATCTAATCAAAACATTCCCCCTCTCCACTATCTTCCCACTTGCGGTATATATAGACAATGAACATTTTCTCAAATTGAGGAGACAACCTTTAAACAAATGGGGATCCGTGGTCTTAAGTGTTGCTATTGGAAACATAAACAACAAGGCCCTGACTGACCATGTTAGGTCCTACAAGAAGTTTAGTCCAAGAAGACCCACCAAGGCAAGAACTCCATGAGCTCAAAACATGCAGCAGCAATTCATAGGTGCCGGATAGCCACCTTCAACAGTTCTGTCATACCCCTGCTGTCCGGGGTCTACTTGTAGGCCCGGGCCTCTCTCAGTGATCTGTCATAGGGCATGGAGGCGAAGAAAGAGTTCCGGAGCTGGCAGTTGATGAAGAACACAATGAGCAGCACAAGGAGGAAGAGTACCAGGCACATGACTATGTAGGTGGCCAGGTCCGGCTTGTGGAGTTCACCGTCTCGGAGCCCTCCTCCCCCTCGCCCCGCGGTGGGTCTGAGCAGGGCGGCCACGCTCACTGAGCCGCCGTGGGAGGCATTCAGGGCGGCGGGGGCGTGCGTGGAGGACTGGGCCATGAGCACCAGGTCGAAGTCCGGTGCATCGGTAGAGTTGAGGAGGATCTGCCTCAGCATGGCGTCCCGTGGGCTCACCAGCGGCGTCGGACGGCTGGAAAGATGAAAAGATGTGAAGAAGGTTATGAACTGACTCCGAATAGATTTGTTTGGCCACAATGAACCACGAGCAAAGGGAACTTGTAAGGCCTACGATAAATTTAGGATTAGGCAAAACTACAGGCCTAATTAAAAGCTACCCTATAGGACACCAAATACCATAACGTAGCCTATAATAAGACAAGGTCACCTACTAACTCACTGTTGAGTACCACTGATCGTCTACACTGTCCACATAATACAGTAATGCTCTAAAAAAGCTATGGAATATGACAGGCTCACTTTTAAGTACAAAAGACACTTCAAGTGTATAAGAATAATCTTTAGTGCGGTGATTTTCTATTATGGGGAAAATCACTTGTCGAGAAAACGCAAAAAAACGATTAGAAGCACCGTGACGCACCGGTTTGGGTGTAAGGACCTACTTTGATGTGGGCTGCGGGAAGGTTCCGCAGGTGAGCAGGGAAAAACAGAATCCCGGCTCTGCATTCCTCGGTGTCCCTGGCTCTATCCACTCCTGCCCCGGTGAGGACACGCTGTGGAGAGGCGGCGGGTAGGTGCCTTCAAATCCGCTGCTCCCACAGTCCATATGTCGCCGGATGGAATATTAACGCGTCATTATCCCTCCCACATTATACCAGATTTTCAAAATCCATGTTTAAATGTATATCTAGAGGTGAAAACAGAACCAAATGCCACTTGTTGGCGTCCAAATACAGACTGGTCTACAACGCACGAGGTTAAGCACAAGCTGGAATGTGGCACCGTGGCGATATCCAAATGACTCTAGAATCTGTCAGAGGTGGTGAAGTTTCACTGCGACCTAATGTGCGCACACGTGTCCTCCTGTGCGTCGCGGTGCGCAGTAACAAGTGATCGCCTTTGCCGGTGCGTTACAGGGAGCAAAGGATGCCCACGTCGATGTCCAGATTTCTCACCCGCGTCCTTGCTCTTATATCCAGTAATGGTCGATGCGCGCCGAATAGTTTGCCCACCCCCGGCACGAGTCCTTACGGCGCTGTCGATCCGCTACGGCGAAAATGATGGAAAAATAAAGCGCAGAGATTAATGGAGGGGAAGAAAGCACACAAAACACCGGCGCTCCAGGTCGCAAAGAGCCTCCCAACCCTGCCTTGGGATGTGTGTGTGACAGTGAAAGAGAGTGAGCGAGTGTGATTGTGTGTGTGTGTGTGTGTGTGTGTGTGTGTGTGTGTGTGTGTGTGTGTGTGTGTGTGTGTGTGTTTGAGAGGTGGGGGTGGGGGGTCGGGGGTGGGGGGTGCGTGGAGAGGGCGCTGGAGGGACGTCACTGGGCAGGGATGTGTTAAGTCATAATGCAATGTGACGATCTCTCTCTCTCTCTCTCTCTCTCTCTCTCTCTCTCTCTCTCTCTCTCTCTCCCTCCCTCTCTCTCTCTCTCTCTCTCTCTCTCTCTCTCTCTCTCTCTCTCTACTTGTCTAGTTTTGCTTCCAAAGTGATCCCACTTCATTTGAGTGAAAGTGAGTAAGGGCCTTTACTGGGCCATTGAGGAATGTCTCACATTGGAGTGATTAGACAGCAGGAGAGGTATTAGGATGTGTGTGTGTGTGTGTGTGTGTGTTGGAATGGGGTGGAGTGTAACTAAGTATAGGAGACAGCTTATCATAGTACCCAATTTTTGGGCACAGTTGGATGTCAGAGCTCTGACTTCATCCCTTTCTCTCTCTTGGTTTTATTTTATGTTACTTTAAATGATCAAGATAAGAATTCAGATGAAAGTTCAACAGCAATAAACCCCTCCCACCACACACATGCTGGCCTATAAGCTAACAACAATATGCTGGTGCCCCAGGAAATAGACTTGGCATTGTTGCTAAATACTCAGTAGAAGGTGGAGACAGAGACTGGAAACCAGTGAACTCACATGGTGCACCAGACAAGAGCAAGCACATAAAGGGCCAGACCCCAAAAGCCCTGCCCATCTGTTTCATATTCATCTGCACCTGTTCTGTCACAACAGGATGGCTGGCAGGCAACAGAGAGCAAGGACAGAGGGACACACTCACACAGCCACACACACACACAGCAAAAAATGCACACCCAAATTGAAAAGTTACTTTGATGCCACACACATACTGTACATACACTCAGATACAAAGAGAAGTTTCCAGCAAAATAGTCTACAAGGAATATACAAATGCCCAATGGTATCCCAGTGTCCCATATCAACTTTGTATTCAACAATAAAGAGGATTACCATGGCCCAGAGTTTGGTGGAAAGTAAGCGTTGCATAGGAAATCTAAATACAGCCCAAAGCCTTGTTTATATACATGGAGGGACAGCAATAATTATGACGGCTAAGGAGATTACTGCCTATTATTGCTTTTTTGGATGTCGCACTCATTCTCTACTTTGCTATGGGCTTGCTGCTATCCTCATCCCCATCACGCAAATGCACACCAATACACACAGACAGTCATATCCAAACACACACCCACACATATACAAAGGAAATCTGGCACACTTTGTATTGCTCCCACTGTCCTGGCTCATGTGAGCGCCTTCCAGTTTGTAAACAGCCTAGCCCATATTTGAGAAATTCCACAGTGAAGTCGGTACTAGACCTAAACACAAACAGACATACACGCACACACACACACAGTAGCAAACAGAGGGAGAGAGAGAGAGAGAATAAGACATGATATAGAAAGACTTATAGTTCAGTGACGTCTTACTCTTTGGCTAATTGTGTTAGTTTATCAGGCTGAGCTCATTAGCTCTACCCCATGACCATGGAATTTTGATTAGGAATGGTGTATTGTAATTCAGCACTACCATAGACTTCATTAGGGGCCTCTCTCTCTCTCTCTCTCTCTCTCTCTCTCTTTTAATGCATTTAATCCATAAAAGCTGGGGAAAGGACTACAACTCAGCCATGGAGCAGGAGGGTTGAAAGTGGAGATAAATAAGAAAACCAAAAAGTTTTTGGACCACTTTTCCTGAGTTTTATAATGTTGTCTTAGGGACAGGGAGAGAAAGAGAGAGAGAGAGAGATTGCTTAGCAGAAGCTTAATGTTCACACTGATGAGATATAACCAAAGTAAGCAGCGGGCAATGCAAGTCAGCAGGGTTTATGGATGTGTACACACCATGTGTGTACACCAGCCACACTACACACACACACACACACACATACACACACACACACACACACACACACACACACACACACACACTGTCAGCTAAATTGAGAATTGGGTCTACTCATAAGTTATTTTATTTTTCAATTTTTTCTTCCGAGGAAGGGAAGGAACAGCACTCACTCTGTTCCTATTGTCAGTCTGTCTTAGACAATCAAACGTTAGTAAGTTAGAGAGCTGTTATCTATTCGTCTCACCAGTAGCTCTTAACCAGTCAAACATTACCTGTACTCACTTTCATTAGCTTTTGTTAGTTTAGCTTTCATTACCTACCTGGTTAAGGTACCATGGTTAAGGTTAGGAAATTAAATGGAACGTTCACTAAAATCGTTAGCTAGCATTGATAACCAGCTAAATAATTAAATAATGTTTGACTGAGCTCCATCTAAGTTGTCAAATATCATTTGATAGTTTGTGCTGCTGCGGGATCCGTTCACTATCCCATTCCCTCTGCCCCTCCCCTTCCCTCCATACACACAGCTGACATTCTGTGAGTGAGATATTTTAAGTCAAAATAGCTTTTTTTTTTTTTAAATCAACTTTCCTAGTAGATTTCATGATTGGTTAACAGGACAGACTTGCATATGTAAAAAGCCCAACAAGATATCTTTGTTTTTCATTCATTGATATTATTACTTGGCCAATTAGTTATATGCAACTTTGTAAATTTTCATTTTTAGTCATTCATTTACTGAGTCAATATCAATATAGGGTACCATTTGGTGTCCCAGGCAGAAATCACTCACTTTTCATAAAAAAATTGCAAAATAACAAAACTCTGATGGTTTATTATAAATGGCCAAACATTTAAACACACATTGGTACAGAGATACATCTTTAAAAGGGTGTTTGTCATATTTAAAAAAATTTTCTATGATTAGATGCATGTGATTTTGCCATGTCCCAAACTCCTCTCTACTAACTTCACTGAGTGAAATAAGTAGATAAATGATATACAATGTATAAACCTTTTACATGCTCTTGTTGCTCTGATCAAGTACTTGAATAAAATGAGTCAATTGGATCATTTATGGTCTAATGTAATAATAATAATAAACGTTTTGCATGTGTCCCTGGATTTGCTGTCCACCCCGTCATTAGGTGGTTACTGCCACTAAAAGAAACCCCCTGCTGTAATCAGTGACATCACTACCACTGCTTTGTCTTTTACAAATGGAGTGAAGAATAGCTCCGGCAGAGAGAGTACATATCAACATTTATATTTTGACATTTTCATCATTTTATGATTGAACTTGAATGTGTTCAATCTTAATGTGTCCACCCTGTCATTGCAAAATATGAATCTATATAAATGCTTTTCAGAAATTCAAAATATGTTTGTTAAAGTATACACAGTCACCTTCCTAACTGATACATGTTGCTAGCTAATGGCCCAACATGTGCTCATTAAATGCAAACTTCAGCCAGAAACGTCCACCCTGTCATTGTCCACCCCGTCATCAAGTCTAGTTTTATAACAGTTTTATAAGTTTTTCAGTGTTTCAGAAGTCAAGTGGAGGACAAAACATATGCAGAGAAAGAAACCATTTGAAAGGATACCTGTGTTTATACTTTTTATGGTAGGCCTACATTTAGGGACCAAGGGTTTTTGTTTCGTTTATATCAATCTTGTTTGTTCCTCTAGTTGAAGGTTTTATTTATTTATTTTTGCTGTTGTTGAGTGTCATTTCCAAATGTAGCCTACCTGTGCACAATTCAAAATACAGTAGGTGAAAAAAGTCATGTTTTGACAAAAAACATTTGTTGACAAAACCATAACATTGTCCACCCCGTCATGTCATTGTCCACCCCGTCATGTTCATGTTTTATGTGAATAAATAATTATTTTCACAAGTTATCAAAACCTTTTGTGTGATTTTGCTCTTAAGAGATTAGGGCCAAACAGTATTATTTCAAAGTTTGACCAGATACCTTTATTTATAGAGTTTATTCAGAAAAGAAAGTACAACTTTCACAGATTTTACATATACAAACATATTTTTCCATAATTTCTGTATTTTTGAGAGATGTTTTCCAGAAACTAAAATATATTCCTGAACGAGGGACCAAATACCTTTCTGAAAATGTACATTTTGTAATCAATATGATTAGAACATATTTACTCTATTTAGAAATTGTCCCATGACAGGGTGGACACATTTTGCAATTCGCTTGTACTTTCTATTCTTGCAGTCAATTTATAAAAGGTGCAGGAGCTTGACCAACATGCATTTCTAACAGCTTAAGGTCTACTTTATACAATGGATATGGAGTTCAGTGGAAAATCTCATCTTTTTTTTGTGTCATTGGGAAGTCTCAATGGCACTTTATACTGATATTGACTCTACTCATTCAGAGAGAAAAAGAAAGGGGGTGGGATGGGGATGTGGTGGGGGCAAGTAGGGCTTGGCAATATAGACAAAATCAAATATCACAATATTGCAATAACTCTATAGGGATGACTGTTGGTGCTTTCACAAAATATTTACACAATGAGATTAATGGCAATCATGATTAATGTGGATATGATGGCCAAGCAGGTAGAGGTAAATAAGGGAACAGCTACAACAGTCAGGTTCAGAAATTCAGCTTTTAAAACACTGAAAAGACAGCACTTATTCCACATCACAGCATTACAATATCCAGACAGAAGTCCAGCAGCCACTACGATACCCACTACAGTCTCTCTCTCTCTCTCTCTCTCTCTCTCTCTTGCTCTCTCTCTCTCTCTCTCTCTCTCTCCCTCTCACTCTCCATCTCTGTGGTGTTGGGTACACAAAAGCTTGAGGCCGCAAGTTCTAATTCCCTGATGGGCCATGCCGTGAGTATAATGGAGTATCCCTGCTGGCCAGAACACACACACACACTCACATACACAGACACACACACACAGAGACAGACAGACACACACACACACCCCTGATAACACTCAACAGACACTGAGAAATTGAGAGAGAGAGAGTACACATATAGCCTATGTAAACACACACAACTGCACAGTCTCTCTCTCTCTCACACACACACATACACACACACAGAGAGAGAGAGAGAGAGAGAGAGAGAGAGGGAAAGCAAATCTAGTTACACACGCAAACCACATACACACAAACACAAACCCAGTCAATTACACATGCACACACCCACAGACATAAACCATACAGAAAATATGATCAGTAATGGCTACAGAGGCAGCTGGGAATCCTTTATCTCTTGTGTCAATACAATTCCATTTTCTGACTGACTGATTTCCAACAAGAATCTTAAACAAACAAAAAGTGTGACATGCGAACATCCTCGTGCTCTCATTTTCCATAATTGTGTTCATTTTCCTCCAACCATCCCCTCTTTAACCTCCATAGGAAAATAAAAAAAATAAAAAAATCAGCTGGGAAAATAGCATTTCTCGCCGCCAGCGCATCATACGCCCCCGTTGGCAGAAATCAGACGCTTCACAATTAGTCACTTGATTATCTTGCCAGAACACCAAAAGCTGTTTTTCATCTCAGGCACAAAATAATAGAAGAGGCATTCACTTTCTCTTTGCAATCAAAATGACAAATGGATCTTTAGAATGGTTGCATGATTTGTCACATAAGCAAAAACAACCAAAAAAAAAAACAAACCCTTTCTCTTTTGACATTCGCTAGAAATGCTTTTCGTAGAAAACAAACAAACCAAAACAGATAAGTGGTGAAAGCTGTGGTTGTTATGGGGCAGGAAAGTACTGTGGCTATTTGCATGAAAACATTAATTTATTTCAATTTGTTTTTGTTGTTAAGGGTCTTTTTGTTTTCACTGTCTAATGCCTGATTTAGGGGTTTCTGTGCATGGTGAAATGAAAAGAAAATGCATCTCCAGTTTCAAATGAAATATGAATGAATGTCATCCAGCATGAACAATCAATTTTTATTTTTCCAATTTGTGTTCCTTTTTGCCACACTCTAAAAAAAAATGTACTGGCTTAACTTAAAAAAATTGAGGTAACAATTTGCATGCATCTTTTTAAGTAATGCCAATGAGAGTTTAATTTAAGTATATCCAACAAGCCTCTAATTGTCAGACTGACACAATTATGCTAGTACTACTAACATGATTTTCTTTAACATCTGTAAGCAAAATTAAATTGAAGTAACTTAATTTACTGAATTCAAAATTGTGTAGATAATGTTGTAAATTTAGCTGCAAAGGCCATTTATTTTATCCCCATGCTACTTAAAAATACCCATGCAAGTTATAGATAAATCATTACTGTTACATTATTAATATAGCATAATTATGATTATGATTGCACTTCTTATACAATCAATTAAATTTAGCATCAGTAATACATTGATTATTAGTTATTTTTTAGTTATTCTTCACTCAAGTCAATTAAAAGGCAATTTCAACTGGCAACTCCACCTTTTATTTTCAAACCATTGCACATCCTTTGCACATCCTTTCAAATGCACATCCTTTCAAATGTGCATGAACATGGACATTTCCAGAAACCTCTCACTTTTATCTGTATGTTTAAATAAAATAAAAACATATAAAAATAAAATGTGCTTCATTTCAATACAATTTCAGATAAAAAGTAAAAAAAAAAAAAAAACTGTTAAATTAACCAAAATATTTTTAAGTGAGAGTGCTGTAAACTTTTTCTTTTAAATAGTTGAAATGACAACCAAAATAAAACCATGTTTATCATTTGTTTTGAATTTAACAATGGCGGAAACCTACCAAGAGACAATGCAGGCTTTGCATCAATATAAAACATGTCACACACTAAGTGCTACCTGGAACATAGAGCCTGTTTACATCTGTGCAATTAGACATGATACTGTGAACATATGACTGCTATTTCACCTCAGCAAGAAGTTAACATCAGAAGAAAAACTGAACCACTTAGGAACACAGTATACAACAAACTAAAGGGATAGTTCACCTGAAATGAAATTTCACATATATGCTTACCGCTGTGTCAATACATTTCACAGTACAGTCTTGCCAGATGCCCAGTGTTCACTCATTTGATGACAGCAGCTTGTTTTTAAGCGACATGACTTTAGGGCTGGCTTTCAGGCCATCCAGTTCAAGGAGTATCTTTTGAAATACCTCGAAGGTGTGTTTCAGTTCTTTTGGGTAGCTCAGATTGAGTGCGTATATCAGACCCATCAACAAGGCACAGCCTCTTGCTACATCCACGCCCCTCAGGACCTCTGTTCCCTCCATCACGATGGTTGCGCTGGCTGGATCAGATGCTGTAGCCTCTCTGGTGACAACTATCTTCATCACTTGGTTGGTGACATCTCCATACTGCCCTTCGCCATCCTTTTAAAGTCAGAAGCACAGAAATCGAAATGAGTTAACTTAGTTATATAAAAGACTCCTCCGAACTCTGCTGTCTGCAAAAAGTGGCTAAATCTACCACTTCTTGCTTGCCGCAGCCCAGTTATTTTACACCAAATTCATCCATAAACAATGCTGAGGATAGAAGATTAATGTTAAAATGTCAGATGTGTGGAATTATTTTACTTTTAAAACTACATCAGCCCAACAGCTAAATAATGTCTGCAACAAAAGCATTTCTAGAAAATGTAAGGAACAGAGCCTGCAACCTAGCAAGGGTTAATGACGACATCACCGCCTTTACAACTTTATAGGCTCAAGGCAGGATAGGTGTATCTGGGTCCTTGCCTGCTATCTGCTTCTTCTGAATATTTGTAACTGTGTGTCAAAAAAAATCTTGTTTTAAATATTTACATAAAACCAAAATCACTTGTAATTTCCTGCAAAGGATCAGTAAAGTATCATTCACTCATTCAAATCAAAATGTTTAGATTTTTTTTGAATTTTTTTAGAGTAAGAGTAGATTTTATAATGTAATGTGTAGTCTGTAATGTGTTGCTTTGCAGGAGCAAGCAAACAATAAAAGGGGTAGCTCACTTGGAAAAATACAAACATATAATCTTAATAGTGTTTTAGGCTTAATGTCAATATCTTAAATGTTATTGAAGCAGTATAAAATTTTGATCGAAGAAAAATAAAAACAAATCAGAGCATAGCTTTTCTGATGCTGGTATCCAAAAAAAAAAAAAAAAAAAAAAAGTTAAAAAAAAAGAACGCAACTTGTAAAGGGTGAAGATCTGATGATTTAGTGTTGCCTACCAAGTATTCCTCAACAAGATCCTTTTCCTTTTCCCCGAGATACACGACCAGGCAGCGGATGGCAACCTCTCTCCGTCTTTCAACTGTATCACCCTGAAAAGAAAATGAAAAATTTCTTAGATCTGCTCTGCCATATGACTTCCATATAGCTGCAACTACCAAGACTGTAAACAAGCAATTCTGAGGAGAGCTATTGTGGAGTGATACAGAAACAAAGTAGGTCCCTAGGTAAGAAGGCTGGAAAAAAGTGTAAATGATGAAGCCCAAACCCTCATCCTTAAATACTTTTCCTCTAAATTTCAAGTTCAATCATTTCAGAGAGGAGCACTCCAAATTCATGCAATAGGGAAGGAGCTGACAAGTCAAATATCACCAGTTTAAATTAAACAGCAACAGGTACCCAAAAATCTCTGGCACACTTTAAGCATCTATTTGACAGGTGTGTAGGTGGAGTGGAAGGAACACCCACACACTGTCTACACTTTCACAATAAAGACTATATTTAATAATTTGCACAACATTTCGGTCAAAGACCTTCATCAGGTGTATACAGACAAATGGAATCCGGGTCTTTATATACAAAAGTAGGGTACACAGTGGCTAATCATTGTTTGCTTGCTATCAGAAATGACAGGAGACACCTTGTGGCTCAGAGTGGACTCCTATAATTCATAATAAGATCAATTTATCAAAAAACATCAATTTAACTAATATATATATATATATATATATTTTTTAATAATGAAAATACAGATATTTTAATGATGTGTAGTATGGATTCAGGTAAACTGATGTTTTCTGATAAAGTGATAAAGTCCACTCTGAGCCACAAGGTCTGTCCTGTCACTTCTGCTCACAAGCAATAATGATTGGCCTGATTCCATTTGTATGTACATACCTGATGAAGGTCTCTGACCGAAACGTTATGAGAATTAAATATATATTATTTTGCTTAAGTGTAAACAGTTTGTGGGTGTCCCTTCTTTTCTAATTAACAGCAAAAAGATTCATACCTCAAGCAGTATGTTCTTGATGTTTTGGATCTTCATTTTTGCAGCTCCTCCCCGCGAAGATACCAAAGACATTATTCTTGGGAGGTACTGATCAAGTTTTGCCATAAAGGTTGACTCAAGGTTGACTGTGGTGATCCGTTTAAACTCTTCATTGATCTGTATGGGAAATAAAAGCACAAAAAGGGACATGCAATTAGAGAAATGTCAAAATTAGACTTTCATATCTAGAAAAATAACACTCAAAACTTACCCCCCCCCCATGAATGTTCAAAAGCATGTTTAACTTGAAAAGAAAAGGCTATATGCTCAGTATTAGTTTTGTAGACCACTATACCTGTTTTGCATCAAAAAGAGCAGGCCAACGGTCCCTGAATTCCCTGATGGGTGGTTCTCCATTGACAACCTCCTGCCTGCGAATGGAGAATGTCTTCGCCATTTTCTCATTGATGATCTGACAGTTATTCCTCTTCTTCACTTCATTAAGGAGTTCCACTCGTTCTTGTTCCAAACATTCCTCCGTTTCTCCTTGCGGGTGTGGTGGTAAGTAGTTCACTTCTGCCTTTCTTGCCTTTTTGATATTCTTTGCAGGTGCCTTCTCGTGTGGTCGCTTCTTTTTCAGAGAGTTCACCTCCAGTTCAGGACATCCAAGCCCTCGAAGTTTGGATCTGTAATTGCCCATTTTATATTTCAGTCTCTGTTGCCACCCATAGCATCCATTAAATGATCCTGGTTCTCTGAGGCAAGGATGCTTCTGAACTAGTGCCTCAGCCACGAAAGACAACTGCGCACTTGAAGGATACGCTACATACTGAAAGATGCATTCTGCCAATTTCTCTAAGATATCTGGAAGGACTGCAGTAAAGTTGAGCAAAACTCCATTCTTCTTGAAGGTTTCATTTCCTGATGCAAGCACAAGCTCCGTGTCATAGGCAAAGCGAGGTACTGGAAATTCAGTAGGCCAACCCTGTGATCGCTGAGCTGTGTGTTCAGGTGATGACAGAATCAGTGTATCCTGGGATGCAACCGAAGAAGTGTCATTCCAAGAACTGCCAGCAGTCTCCGAGTCATGGATAGAGGACGCCGAACAGTTTGGAGTGGAGCTGCCCACATCAGTAAAATTCAGAGTAATTACTGGAGGATCAACAATGTGAACCACTTTAATGGTATCCTTGTCCTTGATGTCACCTGTGGAGGTGAGAGAAAAAAATTCCTCTCCAAAATCAAGATCTTTGTAATGCAAAGAAAATCTCTGGTTGATCCCAAATGTCTCTCTCACAATACACTCAAGTTCATTCACAGTCCCTGGGACTCCTTGGGCTAACTCCAGTTTACGAATGTCATGATCTTCAAGTATGACCCGAAGTTTGACAAGTTGAGACATTGTAGTATCTGAAAGAGCAAAGACATCATTCAAGTTTGAGACAAAGTGGTGTATATATATATATATATATACACACACATACACACTATACACATTTTGTACTCTCTAGATTTCCAATAATATTACAAGATCTGAAGAGTTTGTATCGCTGACTCTCGTGAGGAATGGTTTCTGGACAGATGAGTTCGCAGGCTGCCCCATGTTTTAAATGAGCAGTAACACTCCCAATAAAGACATGGCAGAAATTCTCCACCATGGCCATGTCTAAGTCTGTAGTGCTTCAAGAGATCAGCCCTTCTTGGTGTTTCAAATTTACATTTTTTACAGTTCCACTTCATTTTAAACAGACAAAACCCTGCTTTTCTCACTCAACATCTAAATGAATTCTGAAACACAAAAGCTTGTGACAGTTTGTCAGCATTCAAAGTTCTGCAATCAGTGTAGGTACTGTAACCTAGGCTGGCTGTGCTCCCCATTTAAGGTTACAACAAAAGAAAAAAATCCCGTCTGTGCACAAAATGTGATGCTTCTGCACTATAATTACTTTTTTTAATCTACATATACAAATAGTTCTGGCTAACAACGTCCAGAGATCTCTAAAAAAAATGTTAGGACTTGGTGTACGTCTTGTCGCTAACTCAACCGTGGTCTCAAAAGGATGCAAAAGAATGACAATGAGTTAGGCTAACTGCCGTCTGTGAAGCAACTTCCTCAAACCCAATAAAAGATCATCCACACTGTCGCCTTTCGCCGTTTGAAAAATGTAACGTCACCCAGTTTCACTAGCCTAATACAAATGGCACTTCGTGACTTGCCCAAACTTGAGGAACACAGAAAACTGTACCTTCAGTATCAGCGTGGGAAATAAAGCTAACCGTTTGTACACTTCGCGTTGTAGCAGCCAAAGAAAATGGCGCCTACACTATACGCTGTTAACCGCCTAAACTGATGAACACACAAAAGCTGTGTGGGTTGAATATTTACCGGTAACGTTAGAGTGGTCAAAGAAAACGGCACTGACACAAAGCTGTCTTCAAACACCTCAAACTATAGAATTAGCTTGGCTAACCGTCGCGTGCGTTTGCAGAATTCCTTCACCATGTTACAACGGTGTTAAGTGGAGGAGACTTTGATAGCGTTAACTAACGTTAAGTTAGTTACATTACCCAGATTATTATATTTTTTTAAAATTTACAACCCTAATACAAACGGCACTTACTCCAGCTAACGATAAAGAATTTGACCAACACAGAAAAACTGTAACGTTAC